>NC_034410.1:29407505-29488211 GCF_002078875.1 Numida meleagris | reverse complement strand
AAAGAAAGAAAGAAAGAAAGAAAGAAAAGAAAGAAAGAAAGAAAGAAAAAAAAGAAAGAAAGAAAGAAAGAAAAGAAAGAAAGAAAGAAAGAAAAAGAAAGAAAGAAAGAAAAAGAGAAAGAAAGAAAAAGAAAGAAAGAAAGAAAGAAAGGAAGGAAGGAAGAAAGGGAGAGAAAAAGAAGTAAGTATTTGTTACATGTGTTTAAGGTTAATGTGGAGGGGAAAACAGAACACTGCTTGCATCCACATTATTTCAATTTATGAGTATATCTGATTCATGTTGATGATAATGGATCAAATCCATTTTTTATTGTTTTTGCGAAAAACTGATCCTGTTGCTCTGAACCTAATCATAAGGTAAAAGAAAATATATGTGAGACTGTCAGTTTGACAACCTGCTCTTCTAAAAAAAAGGAGCTTTGCTCCTTTCTCCTATCTTACGATGGCCAACCATATCTAAAAACTCAGAAGATTGCGTTTGTCCTATCGTGTGCATAATTTTCTATGGAAAGAAACTTCCCCTAACTTCAAACCTATCAAATGTGTAGCATCTGAAGGATATTCTTCTTTAGGAGCTTGGCCAAAAAGTCAATAAAAAATTAATTATTTCTGTAGCATATGGGAGCACTTACAAGACCAAAAATGTGATACTGAGTACTGGTATTGGGAGGAAAACTGCAACTTAACTTTCATATTTTATGGTCAAGACTGTATCCTTCCCTCCCCCCAACCCCCAAAAGAAAAAATTGAAAAAAAACTGAAGGTAACCCCAGCTGCTGAAACTGCAGTTAATCCTGGCAGTGTTTCTAAACCTAACATATAAACAGGTCAGTGACCAGGGAGTGATTACCTGTACCCCCTTTAATAGTGTAGTGCCGAACTTCTGCAGGAAATAACATGTGTTTATCATTTATTTGTATGGTCAACAGGAAAAAGAATATTTGTATTGGTAAAACTTTTGCTGTCTGAAATGAGTTATCTTCCTTTGTACATGTGAGTATGGGAAGAGTGCAAAAAAATCCCAAACATTTTCCAGAAGAAACTGAAGGGAAATCCCAAATTCTGAAGTTAAAAATAACTTCAATATATCACTCATTAGTAATGTCAAAGAGAGGAATGCTCCTTGTAGGGCCGGCTGTAATAGGATCAGCTCTGTGGGAGTCCTTCAATTCATTTCATGGGGCAATGGAGCAGGCTGCTACTGAGTTATTTTAGCATATCCCAAACTAGGTGCTAGATAAAGGAAAATTGAATCTTCTAGATGAAGGACACTGACATGAAATAGCCTGGGAAGTCCTTTGTCTTACTGTCACATGTAATTCCTTTAGCAAAACTTGCTGCCAATCCATCTTGGCAGTGACAACTTCAAATAATTCACTCTTTCAGATGATACATTCCAGAATGAGCTGAAATAAAACCACACATCCATGCCATCACTTTCATTATTTCAATTAAAAGGAATAACTTTGTAAGGTACCTAAATCAATATACGTGTAAATTATACCCTATTTGTCTAACTAACTGAAACACATCTATCCATTCAAGCACTCAGCCTATCTTCAACTCCTTGGATAGTCTCAACAACAAATTGCTTGCCTATGTTTTTTCTGGGATGATTTATTCATCCCTTTATGTGTGGAATAAAACTCTTTTGCCTTCCTTTTTTCCTCTACCCCAAATACAAAATAGCTCTTGAAGCAAAACTCTAAAAAAATTATTCTGAAGCGCAGGTAGATTTATATTGGTTGAGAATAATTTTTTTTTTCTTTTTTTTTGTCCAAACACACTTGCTTCTAGCATTGGTAGGTCCTTTATAGCAGGCACTCAGCAATGTCTACTTTGAGAGGACATTGGTATCAGTCTGGTTATGAGGAATCAGCTTTCTATTCCATGGAGTCTCGTACTGTTAGAGGTAGGGCAGTAGAACATTTTGGCTTTATAGGGGCTTTGTTAGTCTCTAAAGTACAAAGAATGAACTTCACCTTTTTTTTTTTTTTTTCCTCCCATATAATATTTAACCCTTCCTTTCTTCCCACCCCAAATTTGTCAGGTAGGAGAATGTAGCTTAAAAGATTTATTGATATTAATTTGTGACATTTTACCTCACTCATACATGACTTCACCACTGCTGAGTAAAGCAAGCATGCCAGATAAATGCCAGTATCATCATTATACTCTGCATAAGTTTATGCGTACTTGCCCTATAAGAGCAAAATTTTAACTTCAGCCAGGAATATAAGCCAGTCTAAATTTTCATATTCTGTACTTCTTGCAGAAGATTAGCTATTTCTTAGGAATTAACAACACTTGCCCATCTTACAGAATGATGAGAGGCTTATATCTTTGACCTCTAGATATTCTAAAAATATCCAAGTATAGGGTGAAATAAATATATTAGTATATGCAAGCATTGGAAGACTTTGACAAAGCAGAAACACTCTAATGGAAGTGAGGAAAAAGGATTCACAAACTAGAATGAGATTCATGGAGTGAGTTTTGTACCATATTCTGCCAGTAATAATACGCCTTCCAGTCACAGCACGAAGTGAGTAATTTTTGCTAACTGTGATGTAGCAAGGGAAACTGCGACTTCTTTACCTTCTTTCCAGCAAAAGTAGAAGTTTATAGCCAGTCTGCTTTGGTCAGCAACATTGGAGCTAATTATCCATGAAATTAATCTTAAATTAACTGTTAATTTTTAATTAATTTAGTCATTGCTCTTGGGAAATTGTCAATAATTCTGTGAAGTAATATTTTTTAACTTCTAGAGTGGACATTCTGCAAACTCATCAAATATAGCACGTTTTCCTTTTCCAATGTAGGCTGTAGATATCACAGCTGTATTAACAAAAGAACATCTCTCTCAGAAGATGTAGCTGAGAGATATGAGCTGGTGTTTATTTGATACTCCATGCACCTTTTTTTTTTTATGTTTTAAACATCTTCTTCCCATCACTACTTTTAGGGTAAAGAATGATTGTATTGTGAAGAGGCAGATTGCGATCTTAAGTGAATGTGCAGTTTTCTTAAATGCTTATGCACAACACAGCTTTGTTTTAATAAGCTCCAAAGGAAAGCTTGGGGAAACAGTGTAAACCATCTCTTCCTCCATTCTCACCTCTCCTCTAACTGATGGTAACATTTCTGTATGGAGTGAGAAACTCCTCTTGAAGACTTTGTTGATCTAGTAGCATTCTCTTCTGTACCTTCCCAGAACTACATCAAAACTATTTTGAGAGAAACAAGGAAGTTTGGTTTTGGTCCTGAGATTTAACCCTGGTGCATTCTGTCCTCCTGAGCATCAGGCAAGGTAAACTATTCCAGCAGAAAGTTTCTCTTTCCCAAGCCAGAATAAAACAATTACTTTTAGAAATCTGCTTAGTGAATGATGCAACCAGATTTTTAAAGTGGTGCTGAGAACAAAGCTGGTATGAACAATCCTCAATATATCTGGCTGTCAGTACTGCCAAAGATCTCGCCTCCTGAAAACAATCTTGTTTTCTCAACACTTACTCTTCTTACTCAAATGTTCACAAATAAGGAAACAGAGACTTTGCTATTTCCAACAAAATAAGCTCTTCCCTGAGGCTATGATCGTTTCTTTTCATTGCACCCACGATGGTTTCATTGCACAAGCCTGGCTTAGAGATGTGGGTAGGAGGTCTGCCAAGGCCACCTGCCTCAAGTCAGCTTGCTGAGCCCTGGGGATGTGCAGAGAGATGACCCACTGTCTGAGGAGGGGGCACAGAACAGATGTCAGTGAGCACACCACTGCTGTAGGAGGGGCTCCACAGGTCTTGTGTCATGTAGTCCTCATGTCTGCATGGTCTTCTGTCTCAGAAGGGTTTTAGGCTGACACTTAAAGTCACCAGTGTGTTCAAGTCCTATAGACAGAGCAGCTACTAAAGGAAATCGGTTTGGGCCATTGTTCAGCCACAGACGGAACTCCCGAGCTTTACGGATTTTATCTGACAATATCAGTGCCCTCCTGACAAATTCTCTTCAGTCAAATTCAGTAACATTTCTACTGCAATTTCAGTAACCAACTCACCTCTCCTTCCCCTCTGTGGGAAAGGCTAAGTAAAAATAATCAACTACTAGTGGAAACAAAACATTTTTGATGCAATATTTTCTTCATTGCTTGCCAGTTTACGGACTTCTCATGACTTTGGGTACATTTATTACTCAGTCTTCTGAGATGCTTATAAGGGAGTGGGGGCATTGTTTCAAAGTTTTTGCACATACTGCTAACAGTAGACAAAAGCCTTTTTGTATTGATAGGCAGAGGTGATGGGCACGGGTTGTGTTTATTTGCTACAATGCTTCATAAATGTATTAATCATCAGCCCTGTACTGAACTTTTTTTTTTTCCTGTGTATAACATCAAAAGGGAGGTTTAAAGCTCCACAACGTTTTCTCAAGAACCCTATTCTTGAGTATTTCTGTTTCTTGTTTTGCTTCGTGGTCACTAACCGCAGGAGAAATTTGTCTTTTTTACATACGCTGGAAATAATTTACTACCCTTAGAAATATTAAACCACAAAAAAACTCTACATTAAAGTAACATTAAGGGTCTGTCTAAAACCCACAAAAAGCCAGGAAATTGAGAGTTAAAGCTGAAACTCTGATCTTATACTCCAGCCTTAATTTACCTCATAGGGTATAGGTACAGCTGGTGTCTCCAATGAGGGAGTGAATGTTGCTTGGAGGAGTACTAGAGATTTCTGTAGCACCTAAATGCAACAGCCGGAGTGAAATATAACTTTGCTAAGGGTAAATTCAAGACCCTTTTTTATTCTCAGGTTAGTTTAGTAGGATGAATGATCACATGAAGCCTCTCCACAGCCACTGCTAAGCTTACTTCTATAGCTTTTTGGCTAACTTTTCTCCTTTAGCCTGTCCAAAACACCAATAGCCAGGGAGTTGTCCTAGATTTATATGCAGTCTGCTAGCTGAATGATGAGCAATCTGCACTCTTACAGTTTGCTTTGTAGCTCACAAGAAGATCTCAGAAATCATTTGGTTGGGTTTGCTTTTGCACCATTATATTCTGTATTAGTTTCACCAAACTTTGTGTATTTCTTGAGCCCCAATGCACTGGAATAACTACCCACTCAAAAAATGTAACAGAATCTTCAGGACTGAAAAATCGTGAAAGAAAAGGACATATAAAATACATAATACTCCAACACTTTCATGCAGAAACAATAGCAATTTTTGCACCATAGAGTCATAGAATCACAAAGTCATAGAATTATTCAAGTTGGAAGGGATACTTAAAGGTCATCTCGTCCAACTCCCCTGCAATGAACAGGGACACGTACAGCTAGATCAGGTTGCTCAAAGCCCTGTGCAGCCTGACCTTGAATGTCTCCAGGGACAGGGCATCCACCACCCCTCTGAGTAAGAGCCATAAACAACAAGATTAGGGTCTGGGAAATCGTTGGAATGACTTGTAATGAATTCATGGAAATTAATGCGGAGTAGTCAGAGGCAAATCTGAATACTACCCTTGTTTTTTCTCACCAGGTGAGCATCAATATCAGCCCACAGAAGGCAGCTAAAAGTGTACTGAATCATACATTTAGGCATGTCTTTTGCTTTCTAGTAGGAAAAAGATTATTATTAAAAAAAGAAATAAATAATAAACTCCACATCAGTTCTGAGAAATCTTCAGCTTCACAAGGGATTTTGTTTTCATTACAGTCCAATCTGCCTTCTGGAGTATTCTGACACAGAATTCTGTGGAAACAGACAGTAGGTTCAAAAGAGAGTTAGGCAAACCATGGACAATATATCAATAAATAGAAACCCAGGGAGTGGTATACTTCTCAGATCTTTGGTGCAACAACTGCGTGTGCTGAAGAAGTATAAAGCAAAAGAATGCCAGATTTACAGTCTTGTTGTCTCTGACGTAGAAAGTGGGCTGGATGGACCACTGCTCTTACCCAATGGAGTTTTACTTACATTATTACTTAATTGTCCAAAATAATGAGAAATGACGAATTTCATCCTTAACTCTTATTTATATCTCTAATTTAATTTGTGAAAGGTCTTTTCTGTTTGATAGATGAAACCTCAAGAAAAATGTTGAGTAAGAACTGTCAAGCATTGCTTTGCCTCAGGAGCTAAGCCAGGAGGATCTGCACTTCCCTTATTCTGCTGAAGAAACATTTTCTTACTTCCCTTATTCTGCTGAAGAAACACTTTCTTATTCAATCTACTTTGCATTTTGATCTAGGTACATCACAGTTCTGATCTACACCAGCTTTTTTTTCTTCTTTACCAGCAAACAGATAAGGGAAGGAAGGGAGAGACAGAGAAAGCGGAGCTTTGCTTCTCTTTCTTTGCCAGTAACTCAGAAGAAAACTGAACCAGGAACCATAACCTGGACACACCACAGAGTACTTTGGATGGCTGTCTCTGAAAACCATCTTTATTCAAGATTAAAATCACCATTTCACAGTATGGTTCAGACCATTTGAAGATGAAGAAATAGTTCTAGGAGCCTTGAGAAAACATCAAACCTTAGCCACTCTCCCCTTTCTGTGTCAATGAGATTAAAGTCTCATCTATGTGGAAGGCTGTTTCTATAAAATACTGATGCAAGAAAGGAAATATCAGTATATAAACAATTAAGACTCATTCTTCTTTTTCGTATCAACAAAGACTATATCTAGATATTTAGGACCTTAATCAGTTAAGTTGGAGGAAAATGATATGCTGTGAACAGAGCTTAGTCCAGTGGGATATTATAATGCTAATCATCTATCCCTGTCCTAATTTGCGGTGAAGGAGGATACTATTAATCAAGTGAGAAGTGCTGGAGAATTAATAGAGACCTAAGAATTAGTAACAAAGATTCCAATCTTTTATAGCATTTATCTTCTATAGTTTGTTTGTCATTACCCTTCACCAGCTCATCTGTGACAATCAAGTTGTGTGCTATCTTTTCATCATAGCAGTGTAAAATTGCCAGATGTTTGACAGTAATTCTTAGCCTGCAGACTGCGGGTCTTTATAGAAGTCACCAGGGCTAGGAAGATTTAGTTGCTGAGATCAGATGAAGCTGGTACATGGAATTTAGCCAGACTGGAAACATTTGTAATACCTTATGCTGTCAATGACACTACTTCCGTGCTCTCTCAATTTAGAAGGCTCCTTACTATTAAGGTAAAGGTATTTATTGCTAATGTGAGGCTCATACTTTTTGCCACACACTGATAATGGAAAATATAGTCATAGTAGTGCTTTAACTTGTTCTCTCAGCATTATTTTCTGCTGTTTTTTTAAGGCTTTCAAGAGGCAATAATCCCAAATACCTCGCATGGAAATGATAAACTGCTTGTTGTGACTTTTCTTTGAACAAGTTCTCCTGCAGAGTATCATATTTAAGTAAATTGCCATCAAGTAAAGCAAGCAACACAATCATTCATGTTCAAACAGAACCTTTTGATCATGTTCTACAATGCAATCAAGAATCACATGAGAATTCAAGTACGCACTGACCTAAATCAGTGTTCACTAGGTGAGAGAGAAAGGAGGATTAATTGTGGATATCAGCTAATTGGCTGATGCATTAGAATGTAGAAATTTACACTAGTTATATGTAATACTGTATATAATTGTGAGAGGCTCATGCTCACAGTGTTCTGCAAATGTATGGTTACTCACAGCTGAAAAATTATTAACATTAATTCATCCTTCCCCACTCCCCATTTTTTATCTATAAGGGACATTAAGATCACCAACTGGGAATTGTTAATTGATGGGTTAACTGAAGAAACTTATAGACTCTGTTGAATCTCAGACAATAATTTAACTCATGGATTTAATCAGGGCAACAAATGTGGAGGTGGAATCTCTCAAGGAATGCATGCAAAGACAGAGAACTATCTCTGCCTTTACTTAAATTACAAGTGGCACAACAATACAAAAAGGAAGTGAGAACTGATGTTGTCTGAAAATACCCCTCAGCAGAAATGAAAATATGCACCTTAGAAATCAAATGTTAGAGATAATTTTTATCCTGAATTCAAATAGAAACTGTAAGAGCCTGCAGCTATAACCTTGACTGCTGTTAGTGCCGTTCATATACAAGAATTTTTTACACTCCTTCATGAAACCTCATCTTCTTCACATGCTTTCTTTGAACTTTTCTGTAAGGTAATTCCCTACTTCCTTCCAGCTCCAATCTCCACATTGCCTTTTTTTTTCAGGGTAGATTGCTGGAAATAAACCAATTATTCTTCCCTTCCCCTTCCCCTTCCCCTTCCCCTTCCCCTTCCCCTTCCCCTTCCCCTTCCCCTTCCCCTTCCCCTTCCCCTTCCCCTTCCCCTTCCCCTTCCCCTTCCCCTTCCCCTTCCCCTTCCCCTTCCCCTTCCCCTTCCCCTTCCCCTTCCCCTTCCCCTTCCCCTTCCCCTTCCCCTTCCCCTTCCCTTCCCTTCCTTTTTTTTTTTTTCCTCACAGTTTGTGTGGGAATAACAATTGTGTCTTTTTTACTACAAAATTCTATTTTCCCTACTTTGTGCTTAACATCTCCAGTTTACAAGCTATAGATGAAAATCTGAACTAGCAGGAGTCGCTAGCAGGACTCTCATTGACTCCCAGAGCTGGCAGAGTTTTACTCAGTTTGGACAGCAAGAAGCATTGGCTAATATTCTAGTGCAAGGAAATATTACTTATGTGCTCTATCTTTTCCTTACTCTTGGGAGTAAGGAATGTTCCCAGTTTGGGAACATTATGCTTTGAGCTTCCTCCTTTAGGGGATCCTTAAATGAGTATTGAAATACAGCCGCAAAGAAAACTGCCTTTCTAAGAATCCTGGGCTGAAATACATCATCTTTTGAAATCTGCTGGAATATCCACTTGCTATGATTTAGTGAGTTTGCTTGCTAAATACATATCCACCATCTCTTTCCCCACTAGTTTTTTGCTTGTTCATGTACTTATTTTGTTTAAGACTCCTTAAAGTGGAATATGCCTGGAGGGATAAGTAATCATTGAATACACCACAGACTTCATTTGCCACTTCCCTCTCTTGTTGAGGGAAGGAGGAATTGAGGTGGAATGATCCTCCCCTGCTAGCCTGGCTCTTGTTTTCCATCCCTAAATGAGATTGGCCACACTAGGTCTGGGCATAAGGCAGACAACTTCACAAAAGTGGTTCCAGGTCTCCCTTCTAGCAATACATAATCAGCTCTAGCTGTGGGCATTACAATGGCTCTGCTTTACAGAACCCATATATAATCATTTTTTAGGATGACTATGCATTCCTTAAAGCATATAGGAGTGAGACGCATGTTGTGGAAAAATTGTCCAGTTTTACAGTAGCTCATTTTATTATGTTTGATCTAGGCATTTTTTGGCAGGGAAGGGATGCACGGGGCTGTATTCAGACTACAGTCAGTCAGGTAGTCCTGGTTGTGACAAAGTCAGGTACAGATTTTCTTTCTGTTCATTTTTGTTCACTTTTCTCAATCCTTATCATACTCTCCTTTGCTTCTCCATCCTCACTTACTGTACTTGGAAGAGGTCAGATGTAACTTAAGTTAAAAAAAAAATAATAGAGCTAAAGTATCCAAATGAATCAACAGCTTATTTACAGCTACATCAATGACAATATATACACAGTTAAGCCGGTACATTTTAGGGAGCAATAACCTCTATGGAAAGAGAGAAAGAACAGCTGAGCATAGGGTCAGGAACAGCTGTAGTAGCACATATTTCTAGCCTCCAATTCAACAGGTTACAGAAGGTGCATCACACCTACGCTCTGGCACTGGATTTATTCCCACTGAGTTCATGAGGAGCAGGAGCTGATCCATGAATGATGCTAACTTCATATTAAAACCTGTTCTTGAAAGGACGATCAAACTGTTTTCTTGGACATAAATGTCTATCAGATTTTATCTGAGATTTTAAGACTGAATTTTCATAGATGAAAATTTGTGAGCCAGAAGAATGGCACGTTTCACGTTGTGTATGTATGTATGATAGCTAAAGGAAAGGAAGACATAACTGCTGTGCATCCTATTAGGTGGCAAAGACAGAAAAAATATATCGTACTGTTATCTAACGGAATTTTAAGTGTGGTTGACCTGGTTGTGTGCTTGGCTCCCACCTCTACGAATACATTAGATTTTAAGATTGGATACATTTAAAATTTTATCCACAGTTCCTTGATTATGCTTAGAAATATTTACTAATTTTTAGTTAGACATTTTGTTCCTTCCTTCCAACTGCGAGATAATTTTTTACTAATTGCCATTACATTTTTAGAACTTGAACAATTTAGATCTCTATCCCCATTTTTCTGTCATGATGCCAAAAATTATTTATTTCTTCTAAACTGAACGTTAGATCAGTTATGAGTAGTCTAAGTATCCTACCTCTGTTACTGGTGAACATCCCATATCCTCTGTGGTTTTGCTGCCTATTTTTCCTTATGAAACAGAAAAACAAATAGGCATCGAAGGAATATTTATAAAACACTGGAACTGAGTACATGTAACACATTCAGAGTCCTTAAAATTGCGAACAGAATTCATCTGCAGGAAAGAACTTTAAAGATTTTAACTGCCTTTAAATACTTAACCATGAGACAGATTTCCAGAGACAATAGAAAATCTGTGGAGTTATAAAAAGGTGGATATATCTGGATGTGAACCTTGGGGTACCTCTTCTCTAGAGACAAGATATAACTGTGACCCTACTTTGCAAAAGCGGGTTTAATGCAGCTTCTTGTATGCAGATGCTCCTTAGATGCACAACTAGCACTCTTTGCACTGATGTGATGGTCTGTAACACTCTCATTAGTCTCCTTTCATGGTCTATAGAGGACAAAAAAGTTCCAGATACTCTAGGGCCAGGGTGCATTTTAAGGCAGTATAGGAGGCTGCTGACAAGATTAGGAAGATCTGGTGCCTTACTTTCTCCAGGCTGTCTGGGAGAGGGTTCAACATCCCAGGATGCCAAGTATTAGACTTCTGTCTTAGATCTTACTTTTTTAAGCATTCCAGGTTCAGTGATGTTTCCCCAAAGAATAGGACTAACTGGGGTAAAGCCTTGGATACTCTGCAGAGCCAATTTTCAGTTGTCTGGACCTATACAAGAGGAACTTCAATAAATGAATGAGGTTTCTCAACTTTTCTTGCTTTCCTTTGGCTTGGTTTCACTTAGTTTTGCGAATGGTTTTCCTGAAGAGTTTTATTTGCATTACTGTGGCTTAAATGCTGCTACATTTTGATTACTTACCCTATTCTGAACCTCTATGAGCATTTAGGATATCAAGAAAGCCTGCCCAAATATACTTAACTTAGAACATAGAAAAGAATCACTCTCTCAATAAAAAAAGATGGCAAGGGCATGAAAGAGTCTATTCATTCTAATGGATGTTAGAATTCCTTGACCCTCTCACCAGTAACTTAGGGTGTCTACCACACATGGAGGATGCTTTTCCTCCACTGCTCATATAAGAGGAATACACGATAGCCTGGCTCTGGTGAGTGGAAAATGACAATAAATGCTTTCTTCCTGCGGTTCCTTTCTCCCTGCATCCTCTATCCTAGCTTCAGAAATGGGTGGAGGCATAGAAATAATGACTAAAACCCTCTTCAGATCTGAGACTGTGTAAGACAGCAGAAATAAGAAACACTTTGCTGAGCAGGGCTCCAGAACTCGTTTGAGATGGAGTATGTAGAACGTCCTAAATAATCAGAGGGAGCAGGGGTCTTCACTTCCCTGCGCTGCATAAAGAGGAGAGGAAAAAGAAGGATATGTGCCTCAACAGTGAGAAGTGGAGAAAGAACCTTACACAATACGTATAAACAGATGGAGCAGAGAATGAGAGAGATTAAAATCTCTGAGTAAGGCAGTGCCCATAGGAAGGAAAGAATATAAAGCTGACAACTATCAGATCTCATAAATCTCCTATTTGTTAGCTATTGAAACTTGGTATTCTCCAAGTTTTCTCTCACACACCTTTCAGCTTTAATCCTCCCTGTACTACCTTGGATTGCCACAGCTCCTCTTCATGTTTCATTCATCCTGCTCCCTTTTGTTTTTGCTGCAAGCCTTCCTTTAATTTCCTGACTTGCTGAGGAGAACTTACACGTTATTTTCCTTTAGTCCTATGAATTTTTGCTGGATTTAGATTATTTTACCATTGCAATTAATGTCTTCTTTTGCTCAGATTTTTCTAGCTCTCAAATTGATTCAAATGGGTGGGAACAGTAAGCAGAGTGCATTAACTATGCCTCCGAGATTCACAAGACCCACGAATACAGAAGACATTGGTCTGTTACTTATTCAATTAATGTAGGCACAAGGTAAGCCCTTCAATTCAATTCATAGTGCGAAGCAATTTTTTTTCTGAAATAATTTGTTTCCCCCAGGAATCTGCAGGACTAAGGGGCTAAATGAAATCAGCAGTGAGTAATCTCAGCTGTTTTCAGGGCAGTCAGTGTGACTCTATTCTCTTACTCAACTTACCCTGAGAAGAAATGGACCCTATCTTAAAATTCTTTGGGTTCACACAAGATTTCACAGCTTTCAGGGATGGATGTAAAAACTCTAAGAAAAATAGGAATAATTTCTTAACTGTAGAACACTGCTGTAATATCCCTAGACAGTGTTCTACATAGTTTTCTTTGTGGTATGGAAAATTTCTTGGAGAGGGAGGAAAAAGCCAAGCACACATTGAAGAGTTCACTTGAAACATTTATCTTCTAAATCTGGGGTATCATTGGTGGTCAGCTGTGTTATTATACATAAATCCACTGCAGATGAAACTGAGAAAAGCCTTTTCAATATTATTTTCAGCTAAAGTGGTGACAGAAAACATTATGAATGCAATAAACAGAAAGAAAGGGAAAAGCAAGCTTATACAGCAAGGCAGATTTACATTTTCCCCAGTTCTTTGCCAGCTAACAAAAGTACATCTTTGACTTTGGGGTCCATTTTTATTGACAGTTGCTGCAGCAACCTCATTTATGCATCTGGCAAAATTTTGAGGATGCAATAACCTTCTCCTTGATAGTAGAGATGCTAGAAACATTCTAGAGACTCTCCTTAAGAAAAGGAATCTCTCAAATGAAACAGGTGTTGAAAATGAACCATTTTGCTAAGCAGCTTATATCCCTATAGACTTGTATGGAAAATCTGGTTTCAATAGATAATTATATTACTTTTATCATATTATTAATCACTCTGTAGGATTATTGGTTTGTAAGTCTTCACGTTTTCCTACTAAGTTAGTATGCTTAGATGAAAAATTTCCTGTTTATTTTTAATGAGTGAGAATCCTGATTAAAACTCCATTCCTTTCTCTCTTTAAAGTTTTTGTCTCCAACCCTTCTCAGGTACCCTTCTCCTTGGTATGCTCATAGCTGCTTCTACTTCTTTAATCTCCTCTTGCTACTTGAAATACATACCCAGGAAAGAATGCTGAAATTTCCTTTGACCTTTAAATCACTATCCTGCTCTTTCCCAAAAGACTATAGAATCATAGAATGGCCTTGGTTGAAAAGGACTACAAAGATCATCTAGTTTCAACCCCCCTGCAGTGTGCAGGGTTGCCAACCACTAGACCTGGCTGCCCAGAGCTACATCCAGCCTGGCCTTGAATGTCTCCAGGCATTTCAGTGTTTATCATCTTCAAATATCAATGTTTATCATCTTCAAAACTGGTCTGGTAAGGAAGGATCATAACCTCATCCTGCAGAGGATCCATCAATGAAAGACAACTGTGTTTTTGAAAAAGTACATATTTCCAACCCCAGCTTGCAAGGAGTACAGATAGTGAGCTGGAAACAGAGGCAAGACCACAATAAATGCTGCTGATGAAGTTAAATAGGATCATAATTACTGCTTCTGATTGCCACCCATCTTGACGTCACCTAAGTGGTGTGAGGGAGGCTAGTCTGAAATTCAAACAGGTGGCCCAACAGCTGGGCTCTATCTCTGTTCCATCACAGGTAATAGTGTGATGAAGCAGCTGCCAGGACCTAACACCTAAATGTGACCTAGGCATACATGTTTTTAGGAGGGCTGAAAACATCTCCCAAGTTTTCATTCTAAAGTCCTGCTGAAGAAGCTAGTGCTTTCCTAATCAGCCAAGGGGTGTAACCTTCTGTGAGATCCCACCCCAAACTGCTTCAGTTTGGCCTGTGTCACGAGTCTGGCGACTCTGTGTTGTGTGCTAGAGCAGCGAAGGCTTTGATCTACTGCTTGCATGGGAAAGAATTTGAATGCATTGAATTCTTTGTGGAAATGAAGTTTTCTTGGACCAGCCTGAAGGTTTGCTGGGCATAGCTCCTTCCCATGGGGTTTTTCTCCGATGTGAACCAGAACCATTCCAGCTCTGGCTCTAATAACCTAGTACATTTTACTTCCTTCTGCACTTTGACTTTTACCACAATCACCTTCTTAGGCCCTAAAGATGTGTCTATATGCCTGCTCACTAAGCCATGGAGCAGTCTCACTGCACGGAGTATCCTTGAGGAAGAGCAGACCATACTCTTGCTATGTGGGATGTTTCTAATATGGAAAAACTTTAAATACTTGTCTCAAAGCTGGGTGGCTTTGTAGGACACTGAGACCTTTTTACAGATACCTTAATTACTGCTAAAAGAGTTCATGCCAACCCTCTGTATTGTTGTCAGATACAGTGTCCCAGCAAAAAGCATTGCTTTCCATACAGTAAAACTCAGAGGAAATACATAGAATAGATTTGTGTAAGTGGAAGACCTGTAGTATGGAGAAAAAAAAAAAAAAACTATGACAGAAACACTTTACTGTTTTTGTAGGTGTCTTATATAACAAGGAAAACACATGAAATGGACTCAAGTCACTGTGGCTGACTTTGAAACTTTCATTTTTTTATTTAGCTTTAATCTTTTTTTAAGAAAAACCTTGGCTATTTTCAGGTAGTTCTTTCTTTCCTTTGAAGAGACTTGAGAGACCTCCAGGGATTCTTCTAAAAGTACGGAAAGCTACAGAATAACTAAATTAAGACAACTTCCACTACAATGAAGTGGAAGCCCCAGGAAGAAAGATTATCTCAACTTATGTAATAAGTAAATATCTTTCTGGTAAGATATAAGAGTTTTTCTAAAACTCTTTAACTTGTATTTGCAGCTAATCTCTGATTTGAGAAGAAATCTAAGAATTTTTTTTTCCCGGTACCAAAGAGAGTTGAAAAATTTGAGATGTCTTTGTCTAACCTCACAATAACAATATTTCAGTATTTTCGGAGGCACTGGGAGATGTTCAAGGCAGGGGAGGGAGGATTTGAGAAGAAGAAAAAAATGTTTTTGGCTCTTAGGTTTCCTTGTGATTTAGATGAAAAGAAAATCTGAACTATTTTTCTTTATAATATAAAATCTGTTTCTTCCTTTTAACATGTTGCACGCGTCCCTAGCTGCTTAGAAGGTGTGTGAAGGGAGTATAGTGAAGAGAGGTCAGGAAAACATCTAAAGGGATGGAAGTTGTCAAATGAATAAACTGCATATATTTTCCAGTATGTGATGTGTGCATAGGCTAAGAAACCAAGAAAAGAAATAAAATCTTCCAGCATGGTTTGTTCCTCATATCTGGCTTCAAAGCCAGATTCAAATGTTGGCCAAAGAAAGTACATAAATTCTGGGACCTGTTCAGCAGGAGTTAGCGATCCTTTTCAAATTCAAAACTCCAACAGCAAACCATCACTCATGAATGCGCTCCATTTGGTAAAAAGCATTCTTTCCAGCTCTAGTGAAGTAAGAAAAAAAAAGAAAACACAAGCAAAAAACTTGAAGTCAGCTGAGCCATGTTGTACCAGTATATGTAGATAAAATGATAGCAGAAGTGGAACAAACAGCAGCTCCATAACTAAGGGGTAACACACTAGTGTTATCTTGATTTGTGTCATTGCTTGGCTAGTGGCTCCTCATGGATTTGCATAAGTAAATTTAAAATATTCTGTTATATTTATTTTGGAAACCTACATTGAAGAAAATGAATTTCTCCAAAAGAAGTGAATTTCGGGAACTATTGTTTTCATCAGATAAAGTTTTTCTTGGCTAAACCAATGTAACACAGTAAGCACAGTCACAATGACTCCCACTGCCTAACCTGGTTAACACCATTGCCGCTGTATTTATTTAATTTAATTATTATTCCTACGTTATGGAATTTTCATTAATGCTAGCAGAGAGAAAAATCACCACTCATTGCCAGGGTCAACAGTCATTTCAGAAGGCTTGGTCAGCTTCTGTGAATTAATGTTTGGCACACACTTACAAGTGTTGTCTTTCTGCAGTTATCCTCACATTGTGATATTTCTATAGAAATTTTCTCCTAAAACATCCTTGTGGATATCACTTTTGTCAGAAACAAGTCTGAAACTGAAAGGTTTAAAGAAGTGTGTGAAATAAAGGTTAGTCAAATATGTCATGAAGATGGACCAAAAGTTATCTACAGGAAATGGTGTAAGGAATTCGCAAGTCTCTCCATCCAGCTCACACATGTTTGAGGAACATAAATGCCTTCGTGATTTTGGAATGTTTCACTTCATAGAACAAATGGATTACAGAATGGATTAACAAACAAAACACTGAAGTGTGAAGTCACTGCCTTTGTGCCGATGTTTATTTGCTGAAAAGTCCACAGGGGCCATACACCTGCCATTCTTCACACCTACCTGCCTCTGAACAGCCTCATGTGTACTTGGTGGCATGTTGGACCATCGAGAGCAATTGGGTGAAGTAATCTCTTCATGGTCTAGATGTATCATGTTCATCTCTTGGCTGAAGACTGCTATACACAGCTAGACCCCCCCCAAGGCTGATGCATGAAATTACTGAAGACTAACTTCAGCGAGGCCAGGATGTGCTCTGGAAGAAAATCATCTTCAAAGCTTTCAGAGCTAAAATACTACATACAACTGAGAATCAGCTTCCCTAGTGTTTCAGTTCCATGACAGTACATATATTCATAGCTGTGGTATGTACAGAGCTGAAGACGGACATATATGGAGCACTATAGCACTCTAGGATCATGTAATTTGGCATTTGGATGGGCAGCTAACTTAAACACAGCATGGCAGTCTGGCAGATATCCATCCAATCTAATTTATCTTGAAATACAATACTGCTTTGTGAAATGACTTCATTAAAGTGGCATCTTCTGATTCAACAAGCCCATTCTCTGTGGGTACTTGGTGGCTTAGCTGCTTACTTTAAGTACTGAAGTTCATTTTTGCAAATCACACCCTTGACAATCCTGCACTCTGAGAAAGATGATTCTGTAGAAGTAGCACTCTGGGAAGAACCCTGAAGCTCAGTAAATCTCAAATTAATTCAAGTGGTCAGAATCTCCACACACATAATTACCTCTACAGGTTTCATTTTTTTATGTGAAAATTGAGCTATCGTTTCTTACACAAAGCTTGCATGTAGGAGAAAAAATGGTTAAGAACAAGAAACGTACTAAATTACAAAAGTAAATTACTCTTTCTCACTTCAGTGATATTTTTCCTTTGAGAAACTACTTCTCAGCAAGAATAAAATTATAAGAATTCACCCTTTGGATAAAACACCTGTAGAGCCGCATTCTGCTCTGCTCTGAGCACCGCTGAACTTTTAAAAATGCTCAAAGGAGCAGAAAATGCTGCCCTGTAATTCGTAAATGTGTTTGCTACAAATGACAGTGGTAAATATTTTCTAAGTCAAACTGAACTTCAAAAGCAATGAACAGTTGCTAAGACCCTGCATAACATAGACTGGTTCAATAATCAGGAAGGACAAAGAAAATAATCCATTTTCTTTTTAAAGCAGAGAATATTTTCTGGAATGTCTCTGTGAGTTGCCATTCCAATACCCCCTGAACCCTCCCCCTGACCTCACTGTACACTTCACATTTTTATTTTATATTTTCAAAACAATTTCAAAGTGATTTCAACTGAGAAATAACATCTGATGAAATGTAAAATGGCTGAAGTCTGCTGTTCATGTTTGCTTCAATTAATTACTGAAGCTATCCAAAATACACTTCGGGTTAAAAAGATGCACAAAAATATAAACAAGAAAAAGCACAAATCTGGCTGGTATGGGAATATTTCGTCATAAAGAGCACAAAATAATTAGATCAGATGAAGAAAGAAGAGAGAATCTCAGCCAATAATCATGCTCATAGTGAAACTGCACGTCTGATGCAAGCATAGGATGACAGAAATGGAGCAACAGAGAAATAAAAGTGTAGGAATACCAGCAGCACTGTTGTTCAGACGGATCTGTTACATTCCCATGGAGACTCATGTTTCACATGCTACTGACTCCTCTCCTACACACATTAAAAATGTTCACTTACTACAGACAAAAAGCAAATCAAACACCTTCGGAAATAAGTCTGGCATATTAGTATGTCAGTGAGAACTGTCCCAAGTAGTGGGGTTTTGTTTCAACAATAAATCCATGTGGGAGAGAGAGGCATCCTCAGAGCTAGGACATTTAAACTCTGAATCCTCTGGAGGTCTTAGTCACAGCTGACAGTAATAACTAGAGAATAATTTCTATTTCAGTAGGTTTTGGTCAGGCTGCCAACATACTGCATAAATGAATATTAATTCTAACTAAAAGGCGTCTCCTTTAAAACCTATCTTCAAGTAAGAAATCCGTGGAAGGTAAAGGGTCCATATAGGTAGGAACCTCCTAAAAAGCATCCAAAAGCTAAGGGGGTTGTGTTGGTCATGGTGAAACATTCCAGAACAGCACAGAACTGAAGAGAGGACTGGATGCTGTGCTGTGCCCGCATTGCAGAAGGCAGCAGTGTGTGACTATACTCCTTCTTCAGATGCTTTTATTCTGGTCTGTTTGCTTGGCTTACCTTGTCTGTGTGTTGTCACATACCTTATTGATGATCAGCTGGCATAGCTGCTTTCCTCCTGACCCTTTTTATTGAACATGCTACTTTTTGAGGCAGCTCTTTTTCCTCTTTAGCATTAATTAAATAAACAGAGTTTTTTGAAAGTCAGTCTCTCTATCAATGCTTGAACAAACTGTGAGTTGAGAGAGAAAACCATCAGTGTCTTCTACAATAATGGAAATGATAGCAATGGACAAGACTGCCCCAATAGTAACAGATTTTGCATTCATGCGCTTTTTACCATTTCACACTTTTTAATTGTCTTAGTAAATGTTTGTTTATCTCTTATTTTCTGGTGCACATTAAAGAAGAATAAAAGTAAGAAAAAAATAACTTCTGCTTCTGGTCGGTTTAAGTTGATAGATATCTCTTCTACCTGCTGATTTTTTGAAAATGAAATGCACACAGACCTCTTCAACTTACACCCACAGGTCTGCTTATTGCTTAAAGCCTATTCCCTCCCCCCTTCCCCCCTTACATTAACGATTATTGGTACCAGGGTTCTGCAGAGAAAATTAAACTTTCCTCTCGTGGTTCTTCTAGAATCAGAATGGTGGACTAGAAATAAACCATTCCACCTCTGTTCCTACAGATTTTCTGGGCTGCTGGAGAAATAATTTTGGAGCAGCCAAAGTTGTCATCCAGAGTGGAAAAAGAAGCATAGTCATAAACCCCCCAAAACAGGGCAGATCTGCTAGTCTCAATGAGTGGTAGCAGGAGGTGGCTCCAAAAGGAAGTCAAATGTTTTAGTTTTTTACAAGTACTTTTAACTTCATATTAAACTGGGTTGGAGACATATACCAAAATGAAGCTGCAGAACTGTACATTCAGAATGAGTTCTCATGAAAACGAAACACAGACTCATTGAAGTCAATGACAACATTCCCACTGATTTCAATGGGAGCAGGAGTTAGTCAATGGTCATTACAGTTACTCAGTTGCTAAATTTATTTAAACACAGATATGACAATCTCCTGTATGTGATGGCATCTCATCCAGTAATAATAAGAGCTAACTTTGGTATTTCCATTCTAGCAAAAGTATTAGACAGTCTACATAGCTCAAAATGTGCTTAAGTCATTAAAAAAACCGGATACCACACCCAGTTTATAAAGCACAGATTGTTAATGAAGCCACCCTTGAAGTAACTGGCTGATTTTCAGGGAGAGTACTGGTTGCTAGAGAGCCCAGATGTGAATCTAGAGACATTTTTGTTGCAGAATATATAATATTTGAGAGCCTAAATGGAATAGCTCATCATTGCCAATTTCACACAACTGTATTGCTGCTGGCTTTGAAAGATGCATGTAAACAATGGGAAAAGACTTATAGCTTTAACTGAGGGATTTTGTTAAGATTTAAAGCTGCACTCAGTATCCCGATAAGGATGAACAACCTAGTCCCTCTCTTTTTTGACAGGCATTAGTAGCAGTCCAAATTTTCGGTTTTGACATATAGGCAGCCTAGTGGCAAATGACTCAAAGTGATGACATGATAAAGAGTGCATAAAAGGGGATCTGGATATATTGGAGCATTGGATGATAAGTAAATGTAGGAAATTCAATAAAGGAAAATGTCAGGTTCTGCACTTTGAATGGAGCAATGCCAGACAGACTGGGAGATAAGTGACTGGAGAACTGATCAGCAAAAAGGAATCTGAAAGTGTTGGTGACAGCAGGCTCAGCATGAGCCAGCAGAGTGTCCTGGCAGCCAAAAGGACAAACTGCATTTTGGGGTGAATTAAACACAGTAGAACTGTTCAAAAGAGGTGATTATTTAGTAATAGTGTAGCATCATATTGAATATTGTGTACAGTTCTGAGCTCCACAATATGAAAAGGATGTTAAGGTTCTTGAAAGTACATATCCAGAGGAGGGCAACAGTACTGGTAGCAGGGCTGGAAAGTGTGTCCTATGAGGAAAGTTTGAGGACATTTGTGTTGTCCTATCTGGACACAAGGAGGCTGGAAGGTGACCTTAATTGTCTCTGCATGTCCCTGAGGAGGGGAAGCAGAGATGGAGGTGCTGGGCTCTTCTCCCTCGTAAACAATTATAGAATGTGAGGGAATGGCACAAAGCTGCACTCACGGAGGTTCAGAGTGGACATTAGGAAATACTTTACTGTATGAGTGGTCAAATGCTGGAACAAATTTCTTAGAGAGGAGGTTGATGCCTCAGTGTTCAAGAGATATTTAGATAACATTTTTGCACTTGCTAGCCTGGAAGTGGTCAGGCAGTTGGACTAGATGATCTTTGAAAGCCCCTTCCAACAGTCCTGTCCTGTCCTGTCCTATCCTATCCTATCCTACCCTACCCTACCATATTCTATTTTATTCTAAAATTCTACAAGTAGTAAAGTACTTGAAAAAGTGGTCTTGTGCTACTGCTTCTTGAAAGGATGTTTAGGACTTCTCTGCATCCTGTGGAAGCCTCTCTTTTCTGGGTTTCAGGGTATTTTTTTGGTAAGCTTTTAAATTTCTCATGCATTTCCCCAGTCATAGTATAGATTAAAGTAATTTCAGTACTGCAATTTGAGGGATGCCATAACATTAAATTACCCCCACTTAAATAATTACAACTCTTTAGCTACAAATGATAAAATAAACGTATCATGTTTTGTGTGTGTACTTTGCATGCAGTCATACTGAAGTTTACATGTAGAGCCTTTCCCAAAGCAGCTGAGGGAAAAAAGCCCTTCTGGAAATCTTTACCATTATGCTAACATATTTGATTGTGGGAAACAATAATTCAAATGAGGCAAAGGTTATGGTAGAAAAATAAATGAAATCAAATGGGAATAAAAGCTATAGCTAGAAGGACAAGTTTCAGTCAGCATGCTTTATTCACATTCTTAACCTCAATTAATTGTTTAGAGGAACATGACTGTTGATTATATCTTCTGTTGGCTTTATGAACTTCTCTTTATATACTTGTCCTCCCAGGGCACATGCAACAAACACAAATTTATTTTTAGTATCTTGATTTGAGTGGGCTATAACATACACAGAAAATGCATGAGATAAGGGAGAAGATGATGCTGAAGCAAGTGATAAGCAAGAAAAATATTTTTGAAGACAAAACAGGCAAATGCAAAAACAAGCAGTGAGGATTTCATCACATTTTATTATTTAGCCCAGGGAAAGCAAATTATATCTCTAATCTGTTAAGAGCCAACAAAAATGTCATCGGGAATCCCACCTGTCAATATTTTAATACACAGCACAGGGCTTTTTTTTTTCCTGGCTGTCATTACCTCAGAAGCCAGGGCTGGTCTGCTCAGCTTGCTGCTGCTCACGCTTTATGAGTTCAAGTTTGCCCAGAAGGTAGTTATGCACATCCTCACAAATAACTCTCCGGCTCTTCCCTGGTTGCTTTGTGGAATACATTTCAAAATGTTTTGGAAAAGAAAAGAGAACACTGGATTGGTAACTGTTAGGTCCTTAGGAGTAGTTCATTGTCCCTGCATATAGCCGTGTTAGAAATGCATTGCAGTCCAAATGCAACTCTGAATTTGGATCTGAATTCCAATCACACTAAACTCTAGTCAGTTACCTAAATATTCATGTGTGACTCATTTCAGAGGCAGAACTTTGGTGCTGAAACTTAGGAGTAAAACTCGAGTCCATTTCCTCTGAACTGCCTTTTGCTTTGAACCTTCCAGCTTGGAGTGACACTCTGGTTTAGGACACACAGCCCCAGGCCACTGAACCAAACCTACATTGTCCACAGTGCCCATTCCGTCAGATATTCTCCTACCATGCCTCCAGGACTAGGCCATGTCCAAAACAAGCTGGAGAGATGTGCTTCTGCTTTTTCTCCATAATTATATCCATAAGGCTTTGGGAAAGTGGCAACTTTGGTCCTTGGCCAGAGGGGGATGTCAACTCAAAGCAGCTGAGAGGAGTCTGAACCTGGGGACAAAGAAGGCAGCTCCACCTGATATGCTAGTTAAATATATGCTACATAAATGTTCATGGTGAGAGTGCAAAAAGGTATGGTTGTGTAGCCCAGTGGTTAGACACTGCCTTGGGATACTGAGGTGCAGTCTCAAAGCATGCAGGCTATGGCTACGAACAGCAACTGTGAATCTGACAGCACCACCAGATGTAGTCAGCAGCTGACAGAGTACTGGGAGATATATTTCATCCTGGGAATAACCATTTGGCCATGTTTCCAAAACTAAGTGAAATAATAACAACAACAAAAAAAGGTTAAATATTTCCCTTTGTTTCACTCCCCCAAGGTTTTCTTCTCATGAGATTGAAAAAGAAAAGATAAAGCAATTTGTTCTGAAGAAGAATTAAAGCAGGATTTGAAAAACTGGCATTTCCTGTCTCCTGAATTCTGTTCAGATCTGCCTCATGTCCCAGTGATTGGGACTATCTGCGGAAATGGGAATGACTGGACAAGGGAAAAAATGGATGCATCTCTCAGATCAGACAGGCTGGGGATAAGAATGTCTAAAAGTACCAGAGGCACAAGTACCAAGAAAAATTGTGGAGTCCTCAAATGGCAGGCCTACAGGGCAGAGAAAGAACATCATCACAAAAGCCTCCCTGCTGGCAAAGTATGAACAAGATCATGTCCTCTGAAAATGCCTACCCTGAGATTGCAATGGAACTCATTGAGAGAGGAGCCGGAGAGTTCAGTGACAGGAGATGTCAGCCAACTGGACTTGAGCACTAGGTGCTCACAGCACTAGCGAGAAGCCCAGTAGCAGCTTTGGGAATGGCAGCAGCCCCTACCCACTAGAAGAAGCCAACCATAACATCAGCTACTGAATATCCCAAAGAAAATGCTGTAAATTCTTATGGTAAAATTAATTTACACTGTTAAAAATGGCAGGACTGCAGTTATAAAATATCTACATTCTACAACAGAATTCAGTGTCTTTTGTCTGATGTCCCCAGTGCATTTCACAGAGCCCTTCTCTGCTTCAAAGAATACTGAGAAACAGGGTGGTTATTACTCTTTTGTGACTGGTGAACTGAGGAGAATCACAAAATTTATGAAGTCCAGCACCAGCAAAGTTATACTGCTCCTTTATTTTAAAAAATGGTCTGACTGTTTCTACAGGTAGCATTCCTAAATAATCACATTAGTCACATTATTAGGGTTGTGTCTTCAGTCAGACCGAATCCATATTAACTATTGTAAAAAAGTATTTTGGATTTGTTTGGCTCTATAGGCACAGCCAGACCTCCTGATTGTTTGTTCCTGATACAATCTGGGAATATAGACAGTACATATAGATATTTTAGGAGTGAACACAACTAAAAGCAGAAGCCCAAGGAAATGAAGAACAGCATGAGGAAAGAAAACATAATGCACTTAGTCAAATATCACTGCTATCACTGTCATTCTTGCATCCCTCACGTGCACATTAAATTTGGTCTAAAAGCCTGCAAAGCAAACAGATATTGTATTGCAGCACTCCTGCCGGCATCCCAGTCATTCCAGCTCAGCTACCTGTGGGACAGAATGACTCTACATGCACAAGATACATATATGATTTTTACTGGATAGAGAAGAAATTGCAGTTCTGGTGTGATCACTGAGTCTGTTCTCTGCCACTTCTGTGTGACCCAGCTCACTCCCCTTAGTGCATGTTGTGCCACTTGTGAATTAGATCATGGAATCACTCAGCATATGATGCAGCCTCTCCTTGTACCATATCTTCCTTTCAGTTTTTAGATATAATTCCAATTGTTCTTTAAATTCCTTTCCTAAAGGCATATATAACATGAGAAGGTGATGGATGTTACAGTCGGGATAATTCTTTCTATATTGTGACCTTGCATCTTCGTTCTTTTTGAACAAATGACAGGTACGTGAGATTGGAGTTTAGCAGAAACTGCTGTGATCTCATTTTAAACTTTCCCTCAAGTTACTCATATACCATTTGGTGTTGGTATCATGGTTCATGATTTATTCTAAGGTGCAAGTGAAGTTTTTTCTCACCCTTTTCTGATGATCCCTGAGAGTCACAGCATGTGAGGCTGGGCTTAGATCTTCTGCTGGCTCTCACAGGGCTCTCTCCAGCAGCTTCTTATTCTTCAAGGAGAGTGCCCATGTCCTAGACCTTTTGAATCATGTTCTAGTACTCTCTGCTGTGAAGGCCCCAATTGACCAGATGGTGGGCATTACCCA
Organism: Numida meleagris; assembly: GCF_002078875.1. Lineage (NCBI taxonomy): Eukaryota > Metazoa > Chordata > Aves > Galliformes > Numididae > Numida > Numida meleagris. The sequence goes on along the minus strand of NC_034410.1, from coordinate 29,463,159 downwards.
CGCAAGTCTTACTCATTATGCTTGATACGCACATGTATTTGTCTCCAACTTTGTGACTACCTGTAGTCAGAAGTATGTATTTCAAGCTCAGCACCTCACTTTATAAAAGACCTTTATGGGAAGTCATAATACAACGTTACAGCCTAACAAGGGTAATATCATGACCTGTATCACACAGCTTCCTTCATGCATTAAAAGATGGTTAGATAACTGTACATAGGAGGTTTAAATAAAATGTATCTTGAAAAGACCCTAATGTTACTCAAAGAAATTCTGAGTAGGCAGATAATAGAAGTAATTTTGAGAATAGAATAGAATAGAACAGATCAGAATAGTTCAGTTGGAAAGGACCCTTAGTGATCACCCTTAGTGATCATCCAGTCCAAATGCCTGACCACTTTCGGGATAACCAGAAGTTAAATCATATTATTGTGGGCATTGTCCAAACACTGACAGGCATGTGGCATTAGCCACCTGTCTAGGAAGCCTGTTCCAGTGTTTGACCACCTGCATGATAAAGAAGTATTTCCTAACGTGGACATTCCTTCACATTCTAACACTGTTTATCAGGAGGAAGAGATGGGCACCTCTTTTTTCTTCAGGAAGTTGCAGAGAGCAATGAGGGTTGCCTCTCAGCCTCCTCTTCTCCAGACTGGACGATGTAAGTGTCCTAAGCCTCTTCATGCCTTTCAGCCCCATTACCAGATTTGTTGTCCTGCTCTGGATGTTTTCAAGAACCTTAACATCTTCCTTAATGCCCTTTTCATATTATGGAGCCCAGGACTGTTTACAGTATCTGAGATGAGTCTGCATCAAAGCTAAATATAGCAGGAGAATCTCCTCTATTGACTGGCTGGCTATCGTATGTTCAGTAAGAAGCATATTTTTTTTCCAAAATTCCTGAAACAACTTTGAAAATGAGTTAGGACTTTGCTTTACATTCATTTACAAGGGTTTGGTGCATGCAGCCTGTGCCTGCTCTGACTGTCCATTTACTGAACTCATAAGGTTACTATAGGACATAAAGACTGTGGCAATACGTCTTTGGTAATAAGAACCATGACCCTGGGATAACTTCCTTCCAAATCCTCTTAAACCTGATTTAAGGAGGTTCAGTTGTTATCTCCTCCACAAGTGCAGTATTTATTGATATTTTTGTGTTTGCCATTGCCTTCAAATCACAACAGTTAACACATCTAGCATGATAAAACAAAGGTCTAGTTCCTGTGCCTGGATTTTTACACAACACAAACTGTTCTCTCTGTTTTGTGAAAGATCACTGAAAAACAAAGAGCAAGTAAAAAAAACACAAAAAAGCAGAAGTAAGCTACAGGATATGATTCATAAAAATCCCACGTCTCCTCTATATGCTCATACAGTCTTGCATGAAAAAATAAATAAAGTTTTTGTTCTGTAGTGATGTTCCAGTAAGTAATACACATGCCAGAGAACAAGCAAACTCAAACAATGAGCTAAAATTAGAGAGGCAGATTCAGCATCTAAAGTCACAAATACACACATACTTACTTTATAGTGTGAAGGCATCTGGAAGAAATATAGTCACATGGACTGCCTGGGTGCTGGTGTTAGGACTGCAGCTCAGAAGACTCCTCCATCAGCTACAAGATATTTATGGGTGCTCAAACAACTCTTTTAATCCTATCTGTGAAAAGAGGAAAAACTTTGCCTGCTTTTGAGACTGTTGTGAGGATGAAGTTCTGGGTGTTTATAAGTGTCTTGGGTTTTTGTGATGAGTGCCACTGAAATAAAAATATTTCTACACTCTACTCAGTTTAAAAAAAGTACTAAATAATATTAATTTGGCTTGGCCATTTTGCTGTTCAGAATAAGTTTACTTACTTCTGAAACGGAAGAGAAAGAGATACCTGGTATGCAGTAGCACAGGCCACTTGTCAACACCTCAGTACTATTAAAAACAGTATATTTTCCTGCATAGAATGATATCTTTTCCTAACCTAAAGAAAAGTCTATCCAGTCAAATACTTGTTAACCACTATCAATCCTCTCTAAACCCTCACAGCTCAATCAGTAAAGCATTTATTTTCCAATGAGAGATATGGTTAACCACATCAAGAAACAGCAAGATCTGCATAAGAGCCTGGGGAAATCTGGCTTGCAACTAATACTCTTGCTTCCATATTGGGCCAAAGAAAGAGTTATGTACACCTACACAGGAGGAAATAATGAGTAAATGATTGCCCAGATGTGGCTGCCATTACAAAGAGCATTCAGAAAGAGGCATTTGACACAACTTCAGATTGTTATTCCTATTGCAGATATCTGCTCTAATGAAGACAACATTGTAGGTCAGTTGAGTAGTTTTTCAGCATCTGATATTCATGGAAATTCCAAAGATTTCATTACAAGGCAGTATTCCACTCAGATGGTATTACTCGTGAAATACTAAAGTGGACATTGTCTCAGATAACTGGAGTCCACATACTCATTTTTAAAGCTTTTTAATTAATTTATTTTTTTTATGTTTACAGATGGTGTTACAGCTGTTCTTAAGCAACATACTCAGCTTTTAGTACAAACCCAAACGCCCACTGCAGGCAGTGTCTTGGAGGGAGATGGGACTAAATCCCTCTGGCTTAGATGCCAGATGCAGATTAGCTCTACGTCAGATCTAGGGACAGAAAATATACATTTGCATTTTGGTTAACATCATGCATATTCATGCAAAACGTTTTTGAAGAGAGGATGAGAGGCAGCTGAGATAGAGAGAAATCCATTACAGAGTATGTTTGAGTTTTGTATCCTAAGAACTTGTTGCTATTTTTCCCACCATATGGTAGCTAGAATAGAAGAGAGCAGAATTTAAGCAAAATGAAAGGTGAGAAAAACTGAGAATAAATTAACATAGACAAACCCAGTTACGTTTATACCTCTCATTACTGGCTGATGTCTGGTAGAATTGCATGTGGTTTGAGACTGTGTATTCTTTAAAGCTAAGATAAGGTACTGTGAATACAGAAAGTGAACCTGTATTGAGTTGAAGGAACATAAATATTTGTAATGCATATTTTTGCTTTGATTGATGGGTTGGTGGATATATGTTTGATAAATTTAGTGTGGAATAATATTTAGTTATATTAGACAATCAAAGACAAATATAGTGAAATGATATAATGATGTCAATGATGTAAAATGATGTTGCTTGTAGGTTAAGTATACCACAAAATAAGTAATTTGGGCTCTTATCCGCAATGCTGTAATAACCCATTAATATAGCAGTCATAATGGGCTGGATATTTTTCAGTGATATGTGGGTAGAAAAGCCCAACCCAAAGAGGTATACAAGCTAAGAGCAGTATATAAGCTCAAGTTTGAAAAGCTTCTGGATCCATTCCCTTACTCAGTTTCTAATAAAGTACAGAACTTCATTTTGGGTTTTCGCAGAACCTGCTCCTTTTTATAGGCAAGTCCAGAGAAGGAAATAACAAAAATCCCAAAACTCCTTATTTTCCAAGAGCCCAAGAGGCTTGTATGAATGAGGTAGTGTAGCTGGGGTACTATGGTAGCAAAAGAAAAAATAAAACCCTTCCTTGTTTAAAAAAAAAAAAAAAAAAGTATTATCTCAGTAGCATTCAGAATCCATAATTTTGACAAAATCCTCCTCTCATTTAAAAGGGAAAAGGCAGAAATAAAGAATATCCATACCCATCCCACTTTTATGACAGTGTTTAGCTGTTCTGACAAGGAGCTTCCCAAATCTTGCTACTTCTTTTAGAGCTGCCAGTGGAAAGAAAGACTTTGCACAGGGAGGAGGATCTCCAGGGGAAGAGGTGAAAAAGAATTTGCAAGAATTCACTCCCACCCACCTACAAGAGATTCCTAGAAGTATTGTTAGCCATAAGGTTTCCAGAAACTCACTCTGGTTCTTAAAGACAGGGTTTCTTATGTGCAGGTTGATTTTATAGCAGAAATGATGTCCATCTGAAACCTCTCACAAGGTTGGAATGTTAGAAGTAGTCCCAGGAGAGGGAATTTAATGTACAAAATGCAGGTGTGGCAGCCAGAAAGACATGATGAATGCAGTTTATCACAGGGCTCTGCAATTTATCACAATGGTATCACAGGAAAGAATCAAAGCAGAGGAGCAGATAGATAGGCTGAATAGATTAAGCTCCTTTGGGCTTGGAACTTCTTTGAAAAATGCCAAGGAAATTGCATGCTGCAAGTCCAAATTTTCAGTATTTTAGTGATTGGAATAGGGAGAAGGCTTTCTGGTTGGGGTCCTCTTCCCCAGAAAGGAAAAAAATGTGTTATTCTGAAGAACGAACTGAAGTTAAAACAATTGGATGCTGTTTTCCTTTGTTCTGGTTTTAATCCACCTCTGAAGCCACTCTGGATATGTGCCAGGAGGCTGGGATTTGCACAGGCAAACCCAATACCTGTACTTCCAGCCGCCATCCTGCCTGCTCGATTTGCAAACTTGGGTGCATGACGCGTCATGTACAGGAGCGATTCCAGGGGCCTAAACCACTGTGCTGCTTTTGATGCTGTGCAAGTGATCAAAGCATGTTCACAGCGAGCACAGCCTTTCCTTACTCCCTGCTTTTGTGGAGTGCCTTTCTAAAACAAGCTCTGCTGCTTCTGTGTAACAACTCTCAGTTTTACAGCAGCAGGGCTGGCGTGATACCATGGTCCACAGTGCTGCTGCAGCGATACTCCCCACCTCCCACAAAGTAGGGGCCTTATGGCTTTTGAAACAGCACACGTACTATTTAAATTGCTTCACTGGGAGGAGAATTATGTGTTCTGCAGTGCCTCAGGACAATGAGCCAAAGGAACTATAGAATATGAGCTTGGTGTTAAAGCCATAGTGCTGCAATGCTCTGCTTTGTGTGGGTTTCAGCCTGCTATGTAACATTACTTTTACATTAACATTTGTGGTTCCTTTTTTATGCACTCCAGCTTCCCCATGCTCCGCCCTCTATAATTTAACAGTCAGATTCCTATGATCCAACCAGGGTGGCATGTTCAAAGCTCCACTTCTCTTCAGAGTTGATTAAAAAAAGAAAAAAGCTGAGTATCATACAAACTTACTTCAAATAGCTTTTATTCACGCTAGGACAAGACTATAGCCAAAGAATTTTACAAAACACAAAACAAAAGGGTTTTTTAGATCTCAGTTGAGGACTATTTCACACCAATCCAAGGCTCATATATGTATAATCAACAAATTTTTGGATCACAGTATTACCTAACGTTACTCATTGGATACTTTCAGATACAAAAATGTATCAGGAATAATAACAATAATCCACAGGTTCCTCTTACTCTCACAGAAATATTAACATTGACATTTACAAATTTTGCCGTTTGGATTGGTCCCACTGATACTTTATCCCTTAGAATCTCATCTGCCTGGAAAGACAAATTACAGATAAACTCATAGTGCTCTGAGTAAAGGACTGTTTTTTATCAGAGAAACAGATAGCAACATCAGTTTTCAAAGAAAAAAAAATTCCAGCTGTGCATCTCTATATGGAAAGCTCTGTGCTGTAAAAACACACAGCAGTAAGTTTGGTTTGAAAACTTCAGTTATGACTTCAGCAGGTATTGCTTTATGCTTTCCAACTGTACCCTAACAGAATATTAAACCAATCAAGAAATATAAAATAGCAGTAAAGTAAGCAACAGGAGACAAGTGTATGAACTTGTTCGCATAAGACATGACGTTTACTCTGTTCTGAAGCCTGCTGAAGTCAGTAAATAAATATCCACTGGCGTCAGTGCTCTTTCAAGCAGACTTTTCTAGAGGCAGAATGAGGACTTCATATCAGAAATGAGGATGTGTGGTGGAGTTCAGATTTGTACCTGAACTTTTTTGTAGCTTGGTTGTGGTTTAGTGCAAAGTGAAGATTTCTTCACAAGCTGCCTCCCAGCTCTTTCCCACAGGCTGTTACAGAAGGGAGCCCAGTGGCCTTTGAATAAGGGCATCCTACAGCTCTGAAATCACAAACATTCCTTCAGCCATTCGGGCACACCAACAGGAAGGTGATGTGTGGAGATTAACACATAATCACTCTCACTGCACAGTACCAGTGCCAACGGTTTCATACTTTATTTGCCTCTTGACTATCCACACAGGAGCACGTATTCCTCATAAACTGAGGCCCAAATTAGAGTGTACTAATTAACATCTTAATAAGAGTGTCTTCGATTACATAGAACAATTTATACTTTGCTCTAAGCCCTTCTAACGTACAGAAGCATGGAATATGGCACTAGAGTAGGGTAGAAGATAGTATCTGGGAGTTATAATTAATAGTTGCTGGAATGTCCTCCTTGGTCTTCACTCTCTGTGGTATGTTATTTGCTAGAGACTAAAACTGAGCTAGTAACAAGATGTCATGGGACAAAAAACCTTTTGGATCAAGTGAAGATATTACATTGTTAAAATCAAAATGGGTCCCTTTTGAGGTTAGAAAGGAATGCAAGTTTCACAATTTCTTTTTTTAACAATCAGCAGACAGCCAGATAAATCGTTCTCATAAAATACCACTCCAGTTTGGATCTGTCACAAAAACGAAACATTTAATTGCTGCTAGAAGTGACAAAGATAAGCTATTCTCATTCCCACACCAAGGGCAGAAGCGAAGATGGGCTTCTTTTCTCTGGTTCTCGAGTGCTACAAGGGCAAATTCAATTACAGGGAAAAACTGAAGCAAGTGACATGACAAAATAAATATTAAATTATAATTAAAAATCCAAATTCTTCCAGATTTAGGATGAAAAGTAAGTAGCAGAGGCTTGGTTTAAGAGAAATTCTTTCCTAGCAGGTTCCCCCTGCTCCATGCACATATTCTCTTTTACTTCCATATGGAGTCTGTAAAAAAAGTACAATGGTTCACAAAGCTCTATTGTGACCTTTTAAAATAAAACAACCGTGCACTGTTACACTCTTGGAAAGGCTACTACTGAAAAAAAAAAAAAATATATATATATATATATATCCCCTGTCATTCCTGCTATGAAGTGTCTGCTAGGGGCAAAACCACAGCATCATCTTCAGGGCAGCAGACCTGGCTGTTGTTATTTAGAACAAAGTTCATGTAGAGAGCTTCATGTCTGCATACATGTGGGTGTGTTTATGAGACAGGGCATTTCCCAAAGGGCAAGTGCTTGCTGGGCACCTCCTTGCCCCTGCAAGTTAATAGTAGTTGGTTGTCTCACAGTCACCAGTGCCTTTGGAAACGTTCCCTCTAATTCTTCATCCCAGACACATTGCCCCGAAAGTGTCCTGCTGTCTGTCTACACAAATTAGACAGTCTCTACATTCTTGTTCTCTACAGGACCTCTGCTGTTGGCTGCAGCAAAACCTTTCTAATATTTCATCTCCAGTTATGAATCTCAGCTTTTCAGGGAGACTTCATTTAGATGAGACACCAAATTAAACGCCACAGTCTGAAAGGGTGGCATTCCTTTTGCCACTTTCTTATATCTGTCAGCTTGTTGTTGACTTTTTGCAAAGTAAAGAAATAGTCAACTTTGTTTACATAACAGCTGTTTATATTTTCTTTTTATGTTATGATGTTTATTTGAGATCATTTAATGATTTTATTTTCCTCAAATTCACTTGCCTGAAATTAGGTATTTAATTTTTACTGAAAGTAAAATTAAGAAGGAACATAATTAAGAAGGACACTAATACTATCATCTTTACTCTGGCAACATTCCTATGAACTTTGATTGCTTGCTAGGAATTTTGCCTGAAGAAGGATAATATAATAAAATAGCTCATTGCTGTGGATTATATTAAATCCAAATGAGCGCACAGAAAGCTCCTATGCACAAAGCCCAAAAAGGAAGAGCAAGACACAGACTTTAGCAGCTCTGAAATTTACTGCCCAGGTAAAAAAATTAAGCTGAATACTTTTTTTCTCGGTATCTCGAGTTGTATAATCTTTTAGTTTTCAGATTCTAATATGAATTTAAGTACCTATCAATATATAAGAAGTCCAAAACCCCAATTAGCTCAACACACGGTCTCTAAAACTGAGGGAAGAATACAGACTGGAGCAGCACATAGGTGGTACTTGATGCTGTGGCATTTCTGACTCAGCAGATTGCTGGCTTAGGAAAATCCTGATCCAAAGGTGGAACACAGCCCCTGAACCCTCATACTGGAAGGCAAGGCTCTGCTGAGGGACATCCCGCAGTCCCCATACCACCAGCACCACTAGAGGGTCACCCTGGCTCTGAGGGCTCCCTGCCGTCTCCTCAGCTTCCCCTCCTCACCGGACACAAGAATCATTATTTATCCCACCAGCTCATTTTTCAGAAGCAGTCTAAACTAAGATGTTGACATTTTGGCTGCCAGATATAAATATCCAGAATTTATTTTTCAGAGATGTCAATCTCCTTCACCTAAGCAGAGGTCCATGGCAGACACGAAACTGTGACATTTCTTCAGAAATTGTTCCTAAGCCTCTGGATTTGGTCATTACAAGCAGAGAAACATGCAATTTGTACGCCTTTTTGAAATCTGTGAAATCTGTTGTTGAATCCAACTAAATCTGGGCATTTTTAAGAGTGGCCACATGAATATTTCTCTGGAAAAAAGATGAAAAGTATTGGGAGATAATTTAACTGTAATCCATAGGGAGCTATTGATGGTAATAAAAACTACTGTGAGAAGAAAACAGCAGCAAGTGAAACTGCCCTCTCGGAAAGCCCGGGTCTGCTTGGAAGGAAGTGTTGATATTCACCATAAGCCTCGATCATTTCCCAGAGGGCTGCACGGTGCCTTGTAATGACATAATCAAAAAGTAATGGTGTTCTTAGAAAAAAAAAAAATACCCACCAAAAGGACACACATACATTCACACACAAAAACCCCCACAGGTCCTGATTCATCTCCCACTGAAATCAAAGAGGATTTTGTTATTGGCTTCAGGGAGAACAGAGTTCTGGACACAATCTGTGCGCAGTTTATTTGCACATTTGGTTATCCAAATGATTCTGACTTTAGCCAATAGCACGTCTAGTTGTCTGTCAAGGAGTATGCCTGTATAAATGCATAAGTGTGAGTTTATAATGTGGTTTAATTCAAATTACTCTGGCATTTTAAAAGCTTTTCCAGCTACAAAGGACAGCTTTATCTGATTTCCACTCCAGAATATAGACTTTAATTGATAAAGTTTGTGAATCACATTTCAAACTGCAATTCATATTCCATTTCATACAAGCAGAGGACTCCAACAGATTTTGTATTTGTGGGGGTTAATTCTAAAATGATTTTACTATGCATTCAATTAAAATTTTGCAGACATTATTTCAAAATGTGAAAAGCTTTACAAATTACCCAACTCATCGGCTTGGCCCTTGGTTTCCTTGAAGGGAAATTTCTTTGAAGACCACAAGAAAATTGCAGTAAGTGGCAAGTAAGATTGCCATCACAAGTCTGCTAAAAATACAGGGTGAACCCTGATTGCTTTAGTCAAGTGAACAGTCCCTTCAGAAGCTCAAAGTCAGGCAAGGTGGCTTGCACCAGGAGTTAATTTAGCCTGCTGGGACCCTCTGCATTACTAAAATGAGCAAGATTTTGGCTTGTAAATGGTGGGTAGAATTTTATTTAACTTTCTTAGGGGCATATATCCATTTTAGAGTAAGCCTTTTGGAATAAAAGTTTACTTTGCCTTATAGGAAATGACATTCCTTTTTTAGATTTCCCTTTTCAAAGCATGCCTCAGATTTCTAACTTGTAGCAGAGAGCTTTTGTATAAGTAATAAAAGTCTTTAAAATTAAAATGCTAATCATAAACAAACCCAAATGCATGAAAGATATAGTTTGACTGCATAACAAAAGAGAATTATATAATTCTATTTGAATGAAATCTTTCATCTTTGATTTACAGGTTTGAATCTAACTGTAAGTGAAACCATATTGTTCCATATCTTCCATATCATGGCCTTCACCAAAATCTTGTTTTAATTAAGGTTTCTTTCAGATTTCCGAATAAAAAGCATGACAGTCTTCACTTATGGCTTCAATATATCCTTTGAGTTTGGAAAATGTATAAAAATGAACATCATTTGCTTTTAAAAGCCAAGCGAGCTGTCACAGACTGCAAGCAAAATACTTCAAGGTATCTCCCAGGGTTCATTAGGTGAGAAAGTCGTAAACAAAATAGAAGTCTCTGTAGCACAATTTTGTTCATTTGAAGTCATCTAACATACATGCCCTATCTCTTTCTCTAACAGTAAGGCAACACGTGTAACAGTTTAAGCGTTCGTTATCAGCTAAAGGCACAACTCTATGTTACGTTCGCAAACACGGAATTAAATAGCTAATGTCACATCGCAGGGAAGGCTTGCTGCATTTTGGGGATCTAAAATAAAGCCGAAACCCTTTGAAACTCCTTAAGCAATGTCAGCTCTCTCAGTGCAGGACTACATAAAAGAATCAGTTTGTATTCACATGACAACCTGTAAAAAACACTCCCAGCAAACTCCACGGAAACACCTGAGCTTCAAATGAGCTGCACGCAGTTGCTTCGGATTGCTGCTCTTAGAGCCAGGACGCAGAAACATTTCAGAACAAACTGAAAACACATTTAGAAAGCCATCTATTTTTCAGAGACTACTTGATCTCTGCTGCACATCTGGTGAGAGCTACCGTCAACTATGGCGGGTACGGCACCCTTTTAAAGACAGAAGATCACTCATTTTAGGGAATCGTGAATGTGTTTTTATGATAGAAAAAGTTACATGGAACGGGGAGAGATGGGCAGGAACAGGGAAAATAAAATCAAGCACCACCAAGCACAGTACTTTGCAGGATTTATAGTACAATAAGAAGTGCTTTCCCTTTAGCTAAAATCCCTCATCTCATTTTACACACCTTTCACTTGTTCTGCTAAGAACTCACTACAATGGGGTTAAAAAACGGCACGTAAAATAAAGGTTTTTTTTTTCATTTTTTCATTACACAGAGCAAAGAAAACAAATTCTATTAACAGTTTAGCACAGTATGAAAAAAATTACCCAGTAAAAAGTGTCAGAAAGTGATTCATGGAGTTTACCGAGTATTTTGCTGACTGTTGCAACTCATATCTATAATCTATCGTGTAGAATTTTGTAATACTCTATTTCACAATCGATGGTGGTGAGCGGGTCGAACAGCATATAAAAAGCATGCTCCAGGCTCTTTCTCCAGAGCCTGTTTTACTGTAACTCTACAATTGTAGTGGTTACATTTAAGGAATCTTTAGGGCCCTTTCAAGTCCATCCAAAGAACAAGTGAAGCTGCTATTCAGAACTCTGTGCCCAGTGTTTATGTTCCATCTGATCCGTGCCACCCAAGCAGCAGACAAGACATGTCTGAGGGTGCTTTGGGGGGATACACAATGATGTCACCCACAGGAAATATCAGGGAGGACTTGGCACTTCACAAGGCTGGCTCTTCTTCCATGGGCTCGCCAGCAGCTCTGTAAAAATAAACAGGCAATCAGAATACGGCACAAGAGTACACAATGACATTGTAGATTTTCATGCATAATCAAAGCTGATTTTTCAGCTCTCTCTGATGTTTATTTGTGTTATTCAGTTATCCATAAATAGAGTTTCTTTCCTAGGAAGTATAAACAAATGTCAAGTGGAAAAACATTTTAGATCCAAGCAATCACCGAAAGCGTTCCTGTTTATATTAAAATATGTCAGAATATTTTATAACTTTTTCTCCAGAAATGTACATGCTTTGTGTCAACAGAATCAAGTCATTTCATGAAAAAAATAGCTGTGATTCTTCTATTTTACAAGCACTTGCGACCAGAAATACATGCATTTCTTTTTCCCAAGTGAGCCCGTACCATTACAAAACCCCAGTTCACCAGTAGCCAGGCAATCACCAATATTTCTTGAGAGGCTTTTCCTCAGTCCTTTAAGTTCTGATTCTGTGCTTTCATAAATCCATTGACTGCTGCCTGCCTGTCTGCAACTTATGAGACCAAATTCTGAACTCGACTAGCAGATCACTGTCGTAGAGACGTATCCATTAATAATATCTCATCAGATTATAAGCACAACTTTTGTTTGAATGTTTCTGGGAAATATCCAACTTAAGCAAGATAAACTCTTTAAAACATTCAGTAAGTAACAAATGGAAATAAATGCTGAGCTGATGCAAAGTGTCATAACTCCTCATATCTGACTGTGTCTGAGGATTATGCTGCTAACTGTAAAATGGGGAGCTTCTGAGACCATGGTGAGACTTCAGTGTTGAAGGATGTAAGAATCTGGAGACAGACCATTTTTCATCTTAGTCTGGCTGAACACAGTATAAAAAGTGAGCTTAAGACCTCTAAGAATTGCTTGAAATGAAGGGAGGGCAAAAAGTAAATACAAATTAATAAATAGAACAGACATTTACCAGTTAAATCTGATAAGCTCACATAATGATTGGCTTTGGTAAAAAATCCATCAGAAAGTACAGGATCATGAGATCTCATGGAAAAAAAAATAATTAATGAGGGCTTGCATGGGCTTTGGTAGTTTATTTAGCACGGAAGCCAGAGAATTTTGAATTAATCTGGACTTTATTAAAGTTTTTCCCAACAAAAAAAAAATCAGCAATGTCTCTTTAAAAGATTGTATACAGATTATTCCTTTATGATTTGAAATGATTAGAGCTAGTATTTTTAAAAATAAACCAGATGAACGATATATGAAAAGAAGACATTTTTCAGACTAATCATTTTCCAAAGGGTTAGTGACTCCAAAAGATTATCCACCTACAAATCTCAAATCTGCTGTTCCACACCATACAGTGGAGGGTTTTTAATGTGAGCAATAAAAAAATGACCAAGATCATCACTATCTTTTATTTTTCCTTTCCTTCTTCTGAATTGTGGCAGAGACGGCACAGAGGCAATAGAGGTGGGATGGTGTGCAGCCTGCTAGTGAGGTATGGCACAGGAACTTGTGCTGTAGGGAGGCTTTACATTGCTGCTGTATGTTGCCCCCATGCTGACCAAGTGCTCCCACTTACTCCAGCAGAAGACCCGCTTCTCCTCTGGAACAGTGAAAAAGCACAACAAGCCCTGTTAAACACTCAGGACCTTACAAGACTTTCTGAGAACAGAGCAATTTGAAAGCAGGTAACAGTTAAGACTTTAGATTCTGCTGTGAATGAATAAATGAATGAATGAATGAACGAACAAATGAATGAATAAGAAGAAAGCTTTCAGCAGATTTCAGCTGGTGACTGGCAGAACAGGAAAGAGTGGAGCTCTGGAAAACTGCAAGTGGAAGTGGGAGCTTGTGTTTATGAGAAAATAGGGAAGGAGCACGTGCAAATCTGCTCACATGTATTTGGCTTCTGAAACTGACATTCTCATTAATATATCACAACTTGGAGATGATTGTGTTCAGGGTTTAATTCCTGGGTAATTTTTTCACTGATGAGGGCACTTCTAAAAACCAGGACTGACCTCAGTCACTGTGTTCTAATATATTCCAGTGTACTCCAAGAATATCCCAATGTTCTGCAACAGCCAGAGCTTAAGCCTCAGTGGAAATATTTACATTCAAGTACAAGACTCATGGGCCTTTTTGGAAGCAGAGAAGAGGTTAAGGTGCCCTGGCAAATCCAGCTGCTATCTCCCAGAGTGGGTATTCTCAGCGTTTTCCAGTCAGCTTTGATAATTTTTGTGTGTGCTTTTACTTCAGTTCATTAGCACAAAAGAAGTCACTGGATCTATCCAATGACTTGTCATTAGAAACATACATCTTTACGGGATAATGGCTTAGGCTAGAGTTTTGTGAGAGATCAAGTAAAGTTTTCGGGCCCTTAGGTCAGAAAGAAAAACACTGAAATCACATAAGTTTGAGAGATGAATCAGTGTATACCCATTCAGCTGAAATCCAAACTTCTCCCAAGAAATAGAGGGAGCAGAGTCTGACAGGCCAAATTTATGTTACCTCAATTATGTCATTGTTAGTTGCACTAGTTCAGTTAGTCTTCCTGCAGCTAACAAGAAGTTGGCATAAAAAAGTAAAACAGGCAAAAAAAATCAACCCACTCCAATCCATATTGTATGTTCTGACTAATTCCTCAGAAATGTAACTGAGAGGTTGGATCTGATCCAGGCTGATCTGTGTGGTTGGCAGATCCAAAATGGCACAGGTTGGGATTGTAATGAACGTAGAACCACAACTGTGATTTTTTCATAAGGCTTCACTGTGGCTCACTGAAAACTGCAGGTTTCCAGCAGCAGAGCCCTCTTGCATCCAATCTGATTATTTGGGTATACCATGAGAAGTGCTTGCCTACAGATCTCTATATGCAGTTCACACTCTTGAAGAGGGAAATAGTCTCTGTGCAGTTATTGCTAAACAAAATGATTATATTAAAATAAATGAAGTCAATGAAACAGAGTCCTGCCATGTGGATAAAATCTGGCAAGACTTGTGACATTTTAAGTACTACTGCTTCGTGGCAGTTCTGAGTAAATGGTAACCATATTATTTAATGAGAATACTATTTAAAATAGCTCAGACCTACACTTTAAATAAAACCAGTATAAGAATCTAGATGAGTCCTGTAAATTATAAAGAAATTCTCTTACCTTAATTTATAAATTAGAATTTCAGAGATTCCTCATAGCTACATCACCACACACAAACAAACAAACAAAAAAATTCAAGGTACATTTCTAAGTCCCCAGAATTGCTGAAATTGCTGAACAAAAGATAGATTTTCTGATGGGGTATGGCTGTTTTATGCCATCATCTGTTACTAATTTATCTCAGCTGTCTCAAGGAAGAGCATCGTAATTGAAAAGTGATCCTCTGGTAGCAAAGAATGGGGGAAAGGAGGTATGTTTCTGTACCTTGAAGATGATTTGGAGGGTGCTTGAAGACATCATAGTAAAGATCCTGAGTAAGTGTATATCCTAGTAAAAAATGGACTCTATGGATCAAAGGAAAAGGGTCACAGTGAAGAAGACTTTGCAGTTTAAGAGCCAACCAAGGTAAAAACATGTAAACCCTCAAAAGAGGAAGTAATGTCTAAATAAGGCAAATAAAATAGAAACTCTAGCAAGTTCAATATAAACCCACAAAATGGCCACAGGAGAATCCGAAGACCAACATGTTAAAGGCATAAAAACTAATAATAAAAAGATCTTTCAAAATGCATCAGAAGAAATGATCAAAGCATAGAAGCAACATCAAGAAAGGTAGACCACAAGAGCAAAATGAACTATTTATATCTCTGTTAACTAGAGAAGTGTCAGGCAGATTTTATTATTTGCAGATGAACTGTCTTAAACTGAATCAGCACTTGAAAAAGCTGATATATTAAACACTGCCAAACTGCTAAGAGCAGATTAAATTTGCCCACTGAGCTCTAAAGGAATGCAATCATGATGTTTCTAAATGAATAATTATATATTCTGCTAGTTAAATCAGCATCCATGCCAGAGGTAAGAAATGCTGTCCCCCTTTTGGAGACTACAGGAGGTACAGTAAGTCCGTACCGGGGGGAATTGACAGCAGCTATAATAAATCATAGAATTAGTAGGCATTTAGATAATAGTAATTTGGCTAAGAGTTAAGCCTTAACTCTTGCAGGGAAGTCAAACCTTACAAATTTATTGCAAATTTCTGAAGGAACTGAAGGAAGGGGAATCAAGTGACACCCTTGAACAAAGAAAGTCTTCCAATGATTTTATGCAAACGCTCTGAGGAACGTAGTTTATGAGAGAAGGTCCTGCCATAGATTAAAAATCCATCGAAAGTAAGAAATGGGTAATAACACTGGTGAATTTTCACCATAGAGAGTTGTTCCACAGCATTTCAAGACTTGGCAAAGTATCAGTACATTTAAGCGATAACATTTGGTGATGATGCAAAATTACTGATACTAGTTCTAAAGCCCATAGCACAAATTCTGAATGGAAAAGAAGGTAAACAGATGCAAAATAATACACAAAGCAGAGCAAGGACAGCTTTAATTGTTTATATACTGTAATGGCAAATACTGAGAGTTTGGAGTTAATGAGAGTAGAAGAGAGAAACAAAAGCAACAAAAAAATGCCCACCATTAATCTACTGTATATATCCATAGTGTGCTCCACATCTGGTGTCCTGAATTCTATTCTTAGTCTCTGTTCTTAAAAAGTACTACAAGAATTACAGCATGGGGCAAGAAGAATGATCAGAAGTAAGATATTTTTTTAATTCCAGGAAGAATAAAAAGTCTTGAGACAGTTAAAATATTTCAAGCCAGAAATGTAGCAGAGAATGTGAGTAGGAAAAAAAATGCTTTCATTTCTAAATGCTCTAAACTGTGCCTGATGAAGCTGTGGGATTCACTGCATGAACATCAAAATTATAAGTTAGTTCAAAAATAGCTTTGAAAAATTTATACTTGGGTAAGTATCCTGGAGGCTTTCATGCAGATGGGTCACATACAGCTGTTAAGATTACAGATGATCAGGGCAAGACTTGCTTTCAACTCCTCTGTTTCCTGTCCTCTCCTTCAGGCACTCTCCACTAAGGGATGAGAGAAAGGTAGGCAAAATAAGGCTGCAGCTTCTCTGGCTCCTGAGACTGGCTTTGAGTTCAGATGCTACAGTGTAGGGCCAGGTAGGTGCAAGTTCTTCAGCCCAGCTGAGCTGGATACTCAAACAGTGAAATTTTGAGCAAAGCTCTATGAACTGATGCAAAGAGAACGTGACCCTAGCTGGTGGCTAGCTGTACCCTACAATCCAAACAGTTGCTCTGCTATAAAATACATTGCAATATGACTGAAAATGCAACTGACAGCTCAGAAATGCTAAGGGAAATATCTAAAAATGACACTTTGTTTTCATTTCCATTTGAGTAAAATCTATGCTCTGCTGAATGAGGGCCATAAAGTTAAATCCTGATAAATGTCATTCTCAAGAGTTACTATTTGCTGCAAAAGTAGTAAGTGCTGGAGACCTCTCCCCACACCCTTTTATTTTTCCATTTTAAGAAGAAATGTACAGAAGCTCCAGTGTATCATGGACAGCACTGTGCTGAATATTTTCATAGCAAGATTTCTGAAACAAAAGTCTGGCCAAAGCAAAATTCTAATCAGCTAAATCTGTATCTCTCTTACGGAATAAGCAGTTATCTATACACAAAAGTTATGGCAGTTAGAAATGCTTTATAGGGCATGCTGGTTCCTTTAATTGCGTCTGTATTTAAATCTGTGTTAGCATCATGCATGTTTTCCTTCCTATCCACAAAGTCTTTTTTCTATATCTGTTCTCTCATGAAGGCTATAATCAAGTTTCAATTGAATCTTAAAGTGCAGAGTTAACTAAAACACGAAAAGTATAGCAGATTTCATGGTTTTCTTCATTTAGACTCAGAGAAAATCAAATTAAAAAAAAATAATCTGCACTGTCACTTGAAGAAAAGAAGGGAAGAGAGAAGAAAGAAAGAGAAACACTTAATACAGGCCTTAGCCAGGAGCATTTTATCCTTTATTCATCAGTGGTAAGTGAGTCAGATATGAGTTGGCCAGGAAAAGAGCTGCTTTACCCAAAATGAGTTTAAAACAAGTCATCTCACTCCAAACACCAATATATCTTCCAATATAACTGGCAAGAGTTTCCCACAGAGACTTCTGCTGCCACTCTCTTCATCTGCAGGCCTGGCCATCCAAAGCTGAAGTCAACAGGATGTCTATCATCAACTCGGTGAAACAAGACCAGAATAATTAGCTTGGCTGAACACAGTGGCAATTAAGAGAAAGTAAATAGGCTCCTGGCATAATGAAGGAACCCTTTGGGCTTCCCTGTCAGCCACAACACCTTCTGCTCTGATCCTGCTCTGCCAGCCACTAACAATTTTCCCCAAAAAATACTCAGTGGAAAGGCTTACAACAGGTCTTCAGAAGGTGGCTGCCATCCACAGTGGGAAAGAGTGGTGCAGAGAACATAGGAGCCCAGAGAACTCTTCAAGTTCCAGCAGCCCTGTCATTTCTTGTAGAAGGAGATTAGAGAAGGAGCAAAATATACTTGGTGTTAATTATAACAAACGGAACCAACGTGATAAAGCTGTGGCTCATCACTATGTTACTCCAGCTTGTGTCGCTATATGCTTATGAATGGAATGATATGTTTTTCTTAAGTGAATTAAGTTATACTGGCATAAAACCAATGTGTGTAATGTCAAATCAATCCCTGGATTTATAATCCCATGCTGAAGTTTCATTCACGCTCAAAGTGCAGCCAGGTTCTCTCAGGTCTCCCTGCAGCCCAGAGGACTGCATCTTTGAAATCTTCAAGGTGACCTTTTTTCATTCCATATTCATTTTTACATTCAGCAGGGAGAAAGCCAAGTAAACAACATCGTGAAGCCTCAGAAAAACTAGCTGTCACTTTTGTCCCAGTGAGATAATGCTTATGTTGTCCCGTTGCTTCCTGATGGCAACCTGGCTTTGGGTGACTTCTTTGTGGGTTACAAATGTGAAAACAGAATCAGGGATGTACGCTTGTAAAGATTTATTTGTGCTGCTGAAAAACTTCAACAGCACCAAAGATATTTCAAACAAAGCCATTTTTCCACAGAACAATTTATCATGAAGGCTTCACCCCTATAAGAGCCCAGGACTGATGAAGTGTAATGAATCTGGCAGCCACATGAATTCCACTTGTGTACATTTCAGCACATCCGTTTTTTTTTTCCATTTTCTCAGCTCTGCTCTGAAATGCTGTTTTCAGAGTGGGAGGAAACTGTCACAGGTTATCAGTAGTTAGGTAATAAATACAATAATTAAGTACAGTGTTAGTCAAAGGGTTATTTTGTTCAAGTCTTGTAAGATCAGTGGTTGCTTTTGACAGCTGTAGCTTTAAGTGAGTGGAGGATCATAACAAATACAGTCCTTGGTTATTCTGAGCAATACAAAAATACAC
Source organism: Numida meleagris (assembly GCF_002078875.1). Classification (NCBI taxonomy): domain Eukaryota; kingdom Metazoa; phylum Chordata; class Aves; order Galliformes; family Numididae; genus Numida; species Numida meleagris. The sequence goes on along the minus strand of NC_034410.1, from coordinate 29,444,233 downwards.
AAAATTAACCACGCCCTTTTTCATACAAGTTAAGAATTTGCTTTGTTTGGCTGAATTAGTTCCAATCCTTTAATTAAAATTGCTGATATTTCAGAGCTGTGCATACACAAACAGGATCCCCAGCTTTCTGTCCTTGGCTAACAGAAGCATGTCGTGACAAATCACAAATCTACATGACAAACCTTACAGTATACCTTAGCTGATCACTGATTAATGCTCTCACAGATATAACATATGTCTCCTGTTCATCACTGGATTCTTCCCTAAGTCTTTATGGATTCATTTGTAATAATATGAGCCCAACAATAGATGTAGCATGCTAAAATGCAGTTGCAATCAGAAAGGTAACCAAGTAAACATCACAAACTTTACTGACTAGCTCTGCCCCCAGTGTGTCCCTTTGAGCTACATCTGCAAACCTACTGACAGATGAATTGTCTCACGGTTGCGAGAGACATCCACCAATAGCTTCCAGCTGATTCTATGCTACCCACCTTGGGTACTCCCAGATGCCCATCAGACCAGTTCAGAATAAAATGCCCATGCAGGAGGCAAGAACCAAACTAAACAAATAGCTGCCATAGCACAGGAGTCACAGGCCCTATTTGCTCCACTCCCACCATAGATCTAGTCTGCTCACGTCTGCCTCCTTACTCTCCTGTTACGCAGCTCCACTCTGCAGCATGCAGGGAGCTGGTGAGTCTCCTTATAAGGCTTTTTTTTTCTACTTTCCTGCTCTCTCTTGTTTCCTCTGTATGATGGAAACTGCTCCCTGCATTCTGTGTCTTTGTCTGCTGGAGAAGGCCAGAAAAGTTTGTCCTTCAAAAGAGTAAATAGGAAACTCCAAGAACTTCTGCAGTGGCTCTTCAAAACTCTGATGTCCCTTTGAACAAATACTGTTTTGTAACACAGTGCTCAGTGGCCATCTTTTTTTTTTTTTTTTTCATCTTTAATTGGCAGAAAACTAGTAAGAGTTACTGTGTCATTTTCTCAGACTGTGAAAATGAAAGCAATGTTCATTAACCTAAAAAAGCATCTGACAAGCTGGAAAAAGACAGCATTCTCTTTCTAGCCAGTACCTTCAGAACAGCAGGCAGAAAATGTTGGCCCAGGTCCTGGTCAGGATTGGTTTAAGTTTCATGCTGGCACTGTTCCATTGCTTCCAGGAAAGTAACTTTTAATGCCTATCTAATATCATTTAATAATGATTTAAATCCATCCTTATTATGTTTATCTGAGCGTAAGTTAGATGCCTTCCTAGAAAGTTAAAACTAACCCAGTTTTGAATTGCTTCCAATATGAAGAATATTGTTGATTACACTTGATCAGGTCTATTTTATTCACACACATAATGTCGATAGTGCACTTTTTATATAGTAAAGAGCTTTTAACATGAGGATAAAACTAAGTTGCTGTACTCTCATGAACCTTAGTAAAGAGTTACGCACACCAAAATATTTGTTAGCATAGAATACCTGTGATTCCAGCAGCCAAGTAGGAAGAACTTTAATTGAGGGAGGAAAAATTCCAGGTAGCTCAGTTAGCAGACAATTTGGAAACAACTCAGTCTAGCTGTCTTCTGCATCTCATGTGACTGGAGTGTAAAATCCTTGCTCTCTGCAATAATTGTGTGGGCTTACCTGCTGCCTTCCTGAGGAAAGCACTGCTCAACGTCCACTGAAAGGGAGGCCATAGCAGACACCGTTTCTGTCTCCTCCCTCTCTCGTTTCTGAGACTCAGCCAGAGCACAATCCACTGGCACAGAGTATGGCTCCACTGACTTCCAGTACTTGCCTAAGGAAAACACACATCATAATTTATGGGAATCTCAGCTAGCACGGTGGTACAACCATAGTAATCACTTAGTTCAACGCCGAGTGATTATAATTTAAAATCTCTGCAGTGTAAGCAGCGCAATTGAAGTATGTTTCTGAACCTACGAATGCCAAGTTGGAAAGTGCTTTCATTCCAAGGGCTGTGTCACACCCTTCCCCAGAAGGTAATAAACTGGAGGAGTAACATGCAGCCTAATGAACTCATGCTGTCAGACAGGCTATTGGCTTTATCTACCCAAGGTAAAGGGAGTTCAGGGCAGGGTTAATACCTAGATATTGCTTTGATATTGAAGACTGTTGATGCATACACAACAAATAGGACTAGAAAAATGAACATTGTTGTATAAAGTGCTCACACAGCACTGTCTCAAAAAGGAAAATGTTAGAAATGCCAGCTTGGACTGAAGCGATGCTGCCAGAACAATCAGGTTTGTTAGTCCTGGATGTTCTTTCTCCTCCAACCTCAGGGCGTATACTAGAACAATAATTTATTTAAAACTTTCATATATGAACTGGCTGCTGCTGGAAAGCCGCCAGATATCATAAGGAATGGTTCCTAGTTTGCTGTGTAAAAACACAGCAGTGGATTAAAACCATGAGTAACCTCTGCTCTGCTCTCAGACTACAACAGAAGAGACAGTAGGGAGCTTCTCAAGTGGCACCAACAATGGTGGCAGGTGACATCACCGACATAAAACTGGTCTGCTGCTGCACAGCTGTTAAGAAACAGGTCGATCAGTGGTAACCAGGTGGACAAGAAAGAATTTACATATGCGTTTCCTACAGCTCAGTAATCCACCCTGCACTCACTAATTGCCAGGTGGATGACACCTGGAAATGAGGAGCTTTGGGAAGGCTGGAAGCTCCGCACCAGTGCTTATTCTGTGTTTAGCGCAAGGCTTCCAGCAGCTGCTGCAGAGGTTGGGGCAGGGTACTTATCTGGGAATTAGAGGGAGGGTTTCAACAGCTGTGCAAGAGAGGGGATCAAGAAGGGGACTTTTCCAAGGGTTAAAAGGAGAGTTTTGGCAGCTGGGCAGTGGGTTGAGGCGAGGTGCTGATCCGGAGGGTAGCCGGAGGCTCTGACAGCTGGAGGCCAGGCTGGTGGTGCTGGCCATGCTGCACATGGGCCGCTGAAAACTCCCTCATGGGTAGCACAGCTCTCCACACCACTTCAGGCTTCTCAAAAGATGAACTTTTTACTCCAGTGAGAAAGCAGCTGTCAATAAAGCCTGAAAATGTCTTTATTCAAAAAATATCACTGCAAGATGAAAGCCCAAGCCAATCTGCAAGAACAACCAGCGAGCATGGCCAGAGTGTTTCTTTGAACTCTAATAGTGTGCACGTTTGAGTAGTTAGCAGAATCTTTAAATAACGGGGACCTTCTGGGGATAAAATGTAAAGTGTATTAAGTATCCTACAAAGTTGAGATTAAGTGTTAGAAGGTTGGCTTTGCTCCAGAAGCATGAAAGACACAGCTAAAAAGTTATGTACATAACAGTAGGCTCAATGATTGGAGCCTGGCAAATTTTATAAAAACAAGACAAAAATATTCTCTATTATTAGTGTGCTCAGAGACCAAATTCTCTATTCATTAAAAATACACTAAAAGCAAACAAAAAAAAGTTATATGGGCATTCCACAGTGTTCTCACAGATCATATGTGCAAAAGTCAGTCTTTGCAATATACACCCAATTCAAACCCTATAATTTATGAGCTAAATGTTCACAGAGTGGGTGGGGTTTTTGTTGCAGAAACAGATGTGCAAGAAAATCAAATCTGTTGGCATGGGAATAATACCTCCTCTTGCCTGTAAAAGAAATGAACCCATGTTCACTGCTGGAGTTTTCAAGGGCTCTTATTCATAAAATAAAATATTAGTAACTAGCTACCACTGTGTTGCTCTCCTGCAGCAACAATAAAACAGCATCAGTGAGGATTGCTCCATTGCATTTGTTCATTCACACACAGGCTCGCACACCAGCTGCCCTCTCTTGTATCTGGGCTCTCTTGTAACACCAAAACTCAGGGCCAATTCAAGCATATTACTGGGCTCCTTGTGCCCATTTAACTGCCCTCCACTCCCAAGCGATCAGCAATTTTTCTTGTTTCCCTACATTGAGTATTGTATTATAGAGGGACTCCAGCATTAGAGGGACAGCAGAGCCCGGCTGGGAAGCAGGTGGCAGCATCTATGCTGCTGCAGAGGGTCTTGGAGAAAGGGGGTACACAGCAGTCCGTTGTGGTTCATGGGAAGAAATTTTAAAGGAGTCCCATTTAGGAATAGCATCCAGGTAGTAGCAGGTTCCTTGCACAGAACTTTCTGGTGCTGATGAAAAAGCAATGGTAGATTTTTCTTTAAAATCAGAAAGCTTACAAACAGCAGTAGTAAGCAGAAAAGCTTTGCATGCCTCTTTTATTAAAGCACAACTTGTATATATTGTGTGCTAAGCATATATGGGGCTTGGGTGTTGTTGATTGCTTTTGGGCAGTCCAAAAGAATTGCAGGCAAAGTCTTGTGGAAAAAAGAGGCAAGCACAGCAGGCAGTTGCAAAGGAGCTTTGTTAGGAACTCTACATATGCTGTGGATTGACAACTGGGTGAACTTAAAGCACCTGACCCAAACTTTGAAAATGCCATTTCTACTGTGCTATACCAAAATGTGAATTTCTACCGGTCCTGTTACACTCCTTGATAATATTGTGGAGAACAGGGAAAAGAATGGAGCATACCCCTGGTTTCATTCATACAAAACTCAAAGGGGAATCACTGCTTGTAAGAAAAAGCAATGAAACCAGCTCAGTCTTCTAGGTACGCTGTGGCTTTTAGCATGAATACGTGCTTAAGTCTCCCTCAAAGATTTGTGGGTGCACTGATTATTACCAGGAAATAATAAAAATGAATGATTCTGTCACTGTTAAAATCATTTTTAATTGCCTTTCACCAATAGGTTTGGACATGCCGTATTATGGTTTGCTTGAAAAATTCAGTTTGGGGATAATATTAAAGCTAGTGAACAGGATTGTTTAGAAATACCATATTACTTGGGTGTGGGAACTACTACTTCCAAATACATTACACTTACAAAAGGGCCGTAGATCACTGTCACAAGCAAAACATTTATATAAATTCCATTTCACTTACAAAAAAAAAATTGTTTTTTCTCGTTGTCTAAGTATTGCACCTTCAATTTTTGTTTTGAAATAAACACAGAGGAGGGACATTTTTTGTCTAAAATATTGCCAATATTCATCATCAAAGTTGAATCACAGAAAAAGACCCAAAACACATACAACAAACCATCCAGACAAAGGAGGCTTTCTCAGTATCTTTTGAGGTGCTCCTCCACAATATTTCAGTCTGCACATCTCTGTAATATTCAACGTGTACTTGCTTCTCTTAATTCCATATAATTATGCATCCTGCATAAATCTGCACTAACCTCCCTCAATATTCCTTTCCTTCATCCAAGCATATTCATTTCTAATACTTGGTCTCTCTCCAAACAAAATGATGCATGCATAACTTTTCAGGTGATAGGTGGAAAAAAAAACAACACATCAACAGCATTGTGTACAAATAACTCCAAATCCTGAGCAGCCTGGCAGTTCATTGGACTGCCATGACTGAACTGGGTCTGCTCAAACCAAAGTTTGTTCTGTATAATCACAATTAAGTCACTCTGCAGAGCTTTGAAGTGTATTTTGAGACACACACCATATCTTTGTTCCTCAGCCACTTTCTTCTGTCTGAAAGACCATCATTTGTGTGTAAGTATTAAGACACTTAGATATCATGCCTTTCTAGATCTAGTATTATTTTTTTCCCCTTCCATTCTATTTTTGTTGTTTGTTTCAGATTCATTTTTCATTAAATATATGTCTTATTCCAAACAGAATTAGATGTTCTTTCCAGCTGTCTATAAGCTTTCTAGGGCTCTGCGTGTGGCTTTCTGTTCCTATTATTTGCAAGTCGATACTATCTTGTGTAGGGTGTGAATTTCCTTACCTTGCTGACTCCTACAAGATCCTTAACAGTGAATTTTAAGAAAAACACTAATTCATGAGCTACTCTAAGACATACCATTCAACAAAAATGATGTACTGGAATTTATTAAATACAGATGATCTAATTGGAGCATGTACATATGTGAGTGACTGCTGGATATGAAAGATTAATTATAAACCTACAACAAATTTTCTCTGTCTCCTTACAACTAAAGTCACATTTAGAAGTACTGCATTATCAGTGGATAATGCATGGTGTCCCCTTCAAAGCTGCATTTATTTTATAGAGATGACTCCCAATTACTTGTGATTAACCTAACATGAATCAAAACATTTGTTATCCATTTGTTATTGTTAAGGAGCCAGCAAACAGTAGAAGTCAGGAACCTCCTGCTGCCTTGGTAAAATGGTAGAAAGCAGAAGATTAGAGAAATTAAGGGAGGTCTGCTCAGACGGATTAAGGTAACTGATGGCAAAGTGAAAAATTTTCTCTGAGGTCACAGCAATGCCCCAAGCATCTGGTTAGTAAGGGCTTGGGAGCAGAGTACAGAACTGAAGCAAGCAAATACTGTTTGAACCAGAAATAAAATAAAATCACAACAGATTTGTTAGCATTGTTCCAGAGATCAGTGTCCATTTTGAGCTTCCTAATTTTATTTCAAATTCCTCTACATATTAAAGTGAGTAACTTGTAAAGGACTGCACAAACAAAATCTGAAGGGTCTGTTTGTTTGAGTTCTGATTTATGTGTCTGTCCCTATCCCTCACTGACAAACGTCTATTTCATTTAATCTGCTCTGGAATTGAGAGATTTGGGAATATTCAGAAATCAGAAAGCTCTAAATAATTTAAATAGCTTAATTCATCAGGTATAAATACACAGCAGAAACAAAGTCATGCCAAAGCAGCAAAAACAAAGCGTGTGTATACATATGTAGATATATACAAACTAGACACAGCATGTGGGTTTGTACATATAAAACTTGCCTTCTGTTTTCTCTGAAACAATAGTTTGGTGTTTGTGACATTAATTTATAACAAAAATACACCCCAAACCCAACAACCCAAACTGAGAAACATACTTTGAATTTCAGTGGTCTTTTTTAAAGAAGCTATTGCATTCATATTGGGGATTTGGTGCACGATATCTTCCGGGAGAGGCTCCAGCTGCAAGAAAAGAAGAGAATAATATAAATTTTCAATAAGGCACAGGGAAGTAAAACAAACTGAAACAAACTAATCCTCAGGAAAAGCTCAGCCCAGGAACTGGTTAACATTTTGCTGGTTAGAGTTCTAGAAGTATAGCCATGATTTTGTTTTCTGTTTTCAGCCATGTAATTGAATTCCAAGGGGCTTTTCTATTGGCTGCAAGACTAATCTATGGAGTCTCTGAAGCAGGTGCATGTCTGTGTATTATTCATTAAAAAAATGCTAGTTATTTGTGTAATTTTTGTAGGTTCCTTGCAAACCAAATTCCACTGCGTCTGTATACGCAGCTGGGTACTCCAAACAAAACCTTGCTGAAGCCATACTGGAACCAAAGTGTGCACTCTATTATCTTTACTTTTCTAGTGTTATTACATCTAACCATCTTATACATTTTATGATTTATAGAGGAAACCCATGAAATGGCTGCTTTTACTAGCTTTGCATTAATTTCAAATAAAGAAGTAGATGAAAAACAATTGTGCAGATCAGCAGTACAAGTTCTCTAAGAAAGTTTGTTTTAGAGACAACGGAATTTTAATCAGCCAATTTTAATTGTGCATTCTTTGGGTGGGGCTGCATCATAATAAATTAGCAGAAGGATGTGTTCTGTTACTGCACAGTAATTTCTTCCCTGCAATGAATACAAGCCACCCTTCACCACTTCTCATTAAGGAAAATTAGGTACCTAAATACCTTAAAAAAATGATCCCTGGATACTTTTGACATATATTCAACCTTTTAAAGCTAATTTACCGTAACAATGCCCCACTCATTTCAAATCCCCATTTATAATCTGGAGATAACAGTATTTTTCTGTTTTACAGGGATACTTCATTGCATGGGAACATACTGTACTTTTCTTCTTTCCATAGGACATATGTTAGTCCTAATTTGGATTTCAGAGTTGTGAAAAAAAAAACACAACATGTGATAGTAGTTAACATCAGAAATTACTATATCCTATCAATTAATGAGGATAACAACCAAGCGAGAACCACTTGTATCTTGAATTTTTTTTTGTCCACACATTTTCTTCTAGAAAAGGGTAAAGCATAATTAGGGCTAAGTGTCCCTTCTTGTTTTGCAACAACTATGTTTTCCTTGAACTGCGCTTAGAGACCATCCAGCTTTCCTGCTTCCTCTCACAGGCTGCTAAGGCTGGCCTTGGAGGCATGCTTCCTGCAGAGCCAGGAAGTAGCAACCCCATCACGGTGAACGAGAGCCATATCAGAACCAACCTCTCTTCTCTAAAGCTAAGGAAGTTGAACCATCATTGATAGGAGACATCTGTACTGCAGACAAAACTCCTTTATTAAGCATGCCTGGGCCTGCTTTAAAGTAGGTCAAGTGTAGCCCACCCAAGTAGCTTCCTTGTGAAGTGAATACTTCAGTAGCCACCACATATTGTTCCTGGGGTTGCTACTGCTGCATTGCTACCCGCCAACTAGATAAAATCAGCTTTGATCCAACTACACAAAGTGGGAAGCAACTGCAGTGTAGATATTCCCCTAACAGTGCTATTTTAAGCACGTTCAACTACAAATTCCAGAAATTCTAGGAACCTACCTCTAAGATCAGCCCTGAATGCCTGCCAGTGATAACGACATTGCAACTAACACCAGTGTTTAGGTGTCCTGATAACTAAAAGGAATAAGGTTGTCTGTGTCATTATTTCCTTAGAATCCCATCTGGGATTGCAGCTGGAAGATTTCCTCATGGCTAGAAACAATAGTATTATGTTTTTTTTTCAAATAGAATAAATCACTCCACTCTGTGCAGTGAGCAAGTATGCAGAGAAGTTCTGGTAGAACCTGAGTTGGTCCCAACCCTACTCAGTTACTGGGGAGGCCAGGCAGAAAAGGAAGATTGTTGCTATATAATATGTATCATGGATTAGAACCAAGAAAGCAATAACAATAAAAATCAGATTTACAGAAACATTTGCAATTCCTAAATCACAACCACTTCACAATCTCCATAGTTTACCCTATTTGGTTACTTGAAGGTTCCTGGGGGAAAAGTGTGCATTTATGAAAATGCCCGCCAGCAGCTCAAGCTTCACAGATTTTAGAACAAACATCATTTTCTTAATAATCTATAAATTGGGTTACATAAATAGATAACACTTGCTTTTATCACTTGTTATCTTCTTTTTAAAACAATCTATCATTTAGCTTAGAAAAGGACAAAGTCCTGAAGTTTCATTTGGTCATACTGGGTGCAGGAACACAGAAAAGGTGACGAGTAGCTTAAGGTTCTGTTTTGACAATTTCATAATTTCTGAGGCTTTGATGACCAATTAACTCCCCCAAAGGGACTTAATAGCTCCAGACTATAACAGTAGAAACGTTGTTGGAGTATGAAGTATGAAATTGCCAGAATGTAAGATCTGAGACCTTTGTCTTATTTTCTCTTTGAGTACCTTGAGATTCTTCCTTCAGAACTCTTATACGAAATAGCAAGATCTAGATACAGCCAGAAAATATTTCCTGTTAAAGGAGAATCTTTTGTTATCTTCTTCACATATTTTTTTCAGGAGCCAGAAAATTGTCTCCATTTTTCCTAATATGTCAATGAAATTTGTATTTGTCAGTACAGAGGTAGAACACAGAACATATTTGAATACCTAGACATATCAGACAAATATTAAAAATGGAAGATGGATTTTCAGAAGTCAGAATACACTGATGAATCATTAAACAGAAGATAAAAAGGGTCAGATGTCCAACAATTGTTAACCCAATCACTATTCCATCTGGTAGTTCTACTAACAGATCTGTAGGTGATGTGAGTGTAACAGTTTTCTCTGATCATTTCCTTAATTCCTTTTTCCACAGCACTTTCATGTCATATTCAAAACGTACCTTCTGCTCCAGAACTATTCTGCCTCAACCCTTAGGGATAAGCAGGCAGAAATTGGGTCTTCTTCCCTATCAGGGAAATCTTAAGAGGTTCCAAAATAAGTTTATTCTATTGTATATCCTATTCACTTTAAATGCAGCACTGTTACAAAAACACTGTAGAAATAAAGCCAGTGGCTTATGGCAGATATTTCTATAGACTTTGAGATGAGATGGTCTGCATTCAACAGACCAGATCCTGTTGGCAGCTATCCACTGGCTGGATACAACTGTACAGACATAGAGATGTTCCTGGAAAGTATCAGTTAGACCCAACAGTAAACAAAAGAGGTTACTCTACACCTGGCGTATATGGCATCATCACCTTCCTTCCTACACTTATTGGCATTGAGATCATGAATTTTTTAAATCTGGAGGCTAACAGAATGGAAGCTGAAAAGAGAGCTGGAAATACATATGTTCTCAGGAAAGAAATCTTTCAGAGAAGAACAGCTCAAGTCAGTACAGAAATAATCAAATGTGGAGTCACAGTTTGGACCAGAAACCAAGAGTCAAATTTTCAAAGTTTTTACATGGCTGAATTTGGCTTTTGTGCCCAAAGTAGCAGATGAAAGTAGAAACTGTATTAACTAATCATTTTCAAAGTAGAAAAACAATGTAAATGGGCAAAAGTCACTTGGGCTGCCTAAGTGTGCCAGAGACATAACAACAAATGTTTGAAGAAGGAATTAAAGATGGAAATTTCATGTGCCCAAGAAGGTGATCTGAAATGATCCTTGGGAACATGAGGAGAATCTGAAACTGCAGCAGTTTGTACTGAGCTGGAATATCTAGCAATATCCGCATTATCTAAGTCCTGTCATATTTTAGAGCATGTAGGTTAGCTTCAGAGATGATTGTTGCAGAGTAAAGTTGGAAATAACTGACAAGTGAGGGAATTGCAAGCAAATGGTAAAGAGTGTGAAGAGTCCTGACACACGTAGAGGAAGGGGAGAAGGCAGGCGAGCTCCACAGAGGTGCTTAGGCTGCAGAGGGAAGTGCTGCAACCTCCATTTCCCAGGTTTACTGTGCAAGAAGCATTCCAGCACAGAGACTGGGCTTTCTTATTCTTAGTCTTGCCATGATTACTGAGGACTAATCTCAAAGATCTAGTAGGTCCTCTATGTTCTTTTATTAACTACCTTCTCAAAGTTTCTGAACCTTCTGATTTTATATATAAGCACTCAAGTAATTTTGTGATTTATGGTTATAGCACTGTACATAAGTGACAGTTTTCACAAGGAAATATATTCCAAAACTTGAAGGGTCATTAGCACCCACCAGTCCATGAAAACCAAAACGTGCCTTGGAAATATGTATCTGTAAGTTCAGAATATTTTGTTGCCTTGGCCAAACAGCTTTCTGACTAGTGCTGCCCATTTTCTGGATGCCATCATGCTGATCTCTGGCATGCACATTGCTCCATTTTCTTCTTTCTTCTAATTTTCTATTTGTGAGCCAATTCCTGAGCTCCATGCTTACACAAGCAGAAGTTGACAGGTGGCTTAGTCTCAGTGCTAATTATTTTCTTGTATTAGAATCAGATTAACATCAAGGATGTAAGATCATGACAAAGTTTATGATGCAATTTAAAACTGATCTCAGGCCATATTCACTTACAGGAATATATTTCCATTTCGAAGAGAGAAATGCTTACCTGTTCTGGCAAATAACCCCTTTTTAACACAGTCCAGGATCTCTTGGCAGAGTTTGTTGCCTAGCTGGCAAGCAGCCTCAGATTCACTCTGAATTCCACAAAGGAGAAAATGCCAACTTTTCATCATTGGCAGGAAATCTCCAGAGTACAAGTTTCCACTTAAATTACCATCCTCTCCTAAGTGCCAACTCAACAGATTGCAAGAAAGAAGCACATACTTCACACTATGCAAGAAAATTGTCCGGTAGAAGATTTTAAGCATGCTTGGGAGCCAACCAATCACAATGTTTTGTAAAATTCTGTTTCAGACTGAAATTCAAGCCAGAAGAATATTTACTAGAAGATGTTAAATTTAGTCACTCAAAAATGTTTTTGCACTTGGGGCCAAATTCTGCTTTGGCCGCCACAATCAATGAGAGTAGACATGCATCCTCTGTGTGCCTTTGTTGCAGTGTCCCACTGGGCAGAGCACACTCTGGACTGCACTCTTCCATTTCCTCTATGCAAAGGAGAACATGACCCCATCTGTGACCAATTATCACTTGTTATAGACCACGGAAAAACTGCTGTACCATGTAGAGCTAAAAGACAAAACCTGTAGATAGATCAGAAGGACCACAATATTAGACTGACCTCTGTGTCCCATAGAAATATCCCGCCTAGGTTTTTGAGATGAGATGAGATGAAGGAAGAACTAAATCCTTAGTTTTTCATGCAAAGAGTTTTGTACTTGGAGGAATGCTTCCTCATTCCCTCAGGTTGCTGAAGAACTCCCTAATTTAATGTAGTTATTCTGTAGATAAGCTGCAGGTTTCAGGACACCAAGCCCAAGAATAGCTCATCCCTGAGGGCTTTTCAAATGTAAATAATGCCTCCTCAAAAGTGATGTGGAGGAAAGAAACCAGAACCTGTCTTCACAGATAAGGAGTAGCCTTACCACCTGGCACCAAAAAGACTAGATCCAAGGGAACCCCGTTTTCACACACTTCTCAGGATAAAACACAAATATTAGCATTTAATCAATTTCTTAGCTGAAATAACATACACATGTATATTAAGGATAAGTATTTGAATTTATATAATCTAGCCATGAAAAGCTGCAGAATTGTTTAAAGATTATTTAATAAATGAGTGAACTGAATTTTAAGCACAAGACTACATGTCATAAATGTATGGCCTTAAAAGCAATGTCTCTTTTCTAATTGCCTGAATTCAACATTTCCTTTGTTTTGAAAGATGCTCATTTAATGGACATGTTCTAAAATCATGTTGTAAAATCTCAGGGACATTTTAAAGCAACTTATATTTATCCTGTCTTTTACCTTCCAGAAGGATTTCCATGTTTTCATTTTGGATTTCAGGGGAATCCATCTGCTTAATCTCTTCTCACCTCTTGGGAAGATTTCCTTCCAAGAAGATAACCCACTGAGCTCATAACTAGCTCTGAAAATGGTCAAAGAGATTTTTCTCAAAGTAATAACTCCTAAGACCTCCAGGCCTTTATTTTTTAAAAATATTTTTTGATGTAAAGCCCTCTAATTAATAAATTCATCTTTATAAATTTTTCCCTATCTTTACCTTTATAATTTCTGTTTTGGTTTTCTCATAATTTAAGGGGGTATTCAGCTGCCTAAACACAACTAAACCAAAGATAACCTTTTCCAATATAGAGTGTTCTGCCTGATGTCTAGTTGCCACTCATAAAAGGCATGTATCCTCTAAGTTCTGCGTTACTTCTACAAGCCCTATCAGATGCCCTGCATAACCTCCAGTATCAAAAGGCACTAGGCACCTCTGCTTAAGGAATAGTATTAGGGTTTAGAAATAATCAATCATCAATATAAGTATCTCCAGTCAGAAAAAAAAAAAAAAAAGACAGTTATAAACCCACTTATATTTCTGTTGAAATTTTGAAATTGCTATTCAAAAGTGCTTCTGGTGAGAAGTTCAGAAGTACTCACCACACATAGATGGGGCTGACAGCTCATTTAATTTCTGAGCTCCTCCAAGAAAAAGAGACCTTTTAATAGGCTTTTTGGTTAGCCTTCAAAATCAACGGTTGTGTGCAAGTATTTCCTGTACCATGCTTAAATTTAAAAAAGATTAATGTGATAGTGCATTCTTTTTCTAGTGACTTGCATTTGTTAAGAGATGAGTAAAAAGTTATCTTGCTAAACAGATTTCTGTCCTACAGGTTACATATAACTAAGAGAAAAATATGTCTATTTGAGTGTCAAATTATTTTCCTTCTTGGTACTTACGGAAAAATTAAGAAAAAAGCATTCCCTATTTGTAAGTTTAATTTTACTTTTACAAATCAAACCAGCTCTCCATGAAAGCTGGAAGTTGCTGCTGTTAGTTTTACAATTCTTCTTCTTTTTCATTTTTTTTTTTTTTTTTTATGTGTGTGTGTGTGTGTGTGTATGTGTATGTTATTCTGTGGCATTATTCTGCTGGTAATAGAACATATGAAGCAGTGAATCTCTGTATTGACAAGTCCTGGCCAAAACCAACAAAAGCAAAGAAGAAGGTTTCAAAAACCCTGAAAAAATGTTTATGAATTCTAATCCTCAGCACATGAATAAATACATCTGACAAACTGCAGAGTACCTTACAAAGGCCTTTCCCAACCTTTTTAATTCAAGCTCAATTACATGTGTAGTATTTAGAAACTGAAGTTCATCTTGCCAAAGTTTTTAAACTAAGATTACACTACATACCATTATTTGTAAAAGTGAAGGGCAGATAATAAGTTATAATTATCCTATTAATCACATGTGAAGAGTTGTATTCTGCGAAGAATGTATCCTCAAATTACAGTAATTTGAAGAAAAGCATTTTTTTCTGTCCTTGGCTGGAATACACTTGGAGTTTGCTGTGCAAGTTCATGAACAATACGCTGAAATCAAGCAATGTGTATGCTATGGGCCATGTGGTATAGCTTTCCATAAATCTATAGATGTCAACGGACGTGCTGACTTCTAACTGCTAACTCAGTATCAGACTTCCTCATTAGTGTCTGCTCCTCAGCAACACCTTTACTTATTCTTTTAAGTAAGCATCAATTTCTTATGGTAGTGTTAGTAATGACATCCACTCTGGAGTATTTCTGTCTTAGCAGCCACAGCATATTTTCTCTTTGAAATTCTGCTGCAACAGACCATTTAATGCATTTCCCCGAGGACACATCTGTGAGTAACAGCACATGAGAATAATGCTTATTGCATGAGATGTTTCAAGTTATTAAGGATCATGCTCTTTTATAAGTGAACTATTAATGGTTGTGTGGCTGTTTTTCTTCAGTTTGTTATTACATTTTTGTCTGACTTGAAATTTGCGTTGCAGTATTTTGCAAACAGATAGATCCATAACTTATCTAATTTCCCAGGCCCAGGTTACTCTAAAAGAGAATGGAAGAAAGTTTCAATTCCAGTACACTTATCCCATTCTTTTTTCTCATAGTCAGAATTCTATCTCAGGTAATGCCTGGTCTGTGACAACAGAAATGGTATTTGTGTGTGATACAGTGCTGAAACAAAAAAAGGCATTGTTCATAAATAGGTAGCACCACCAAATGGTCATAACTGGATAGAGGGACACAGATATCCACACAAAGGATATATCATTAGCATATCATTAGCACTGTGTCATTAGCTAAAAAGAGCTATGAAAAGCCACTGATAGCATCTTATGATGCCGTCTTATATTATTAAAAAGAAAGTCATGACAGGGAATAGGATATATGAGAGTGCCCCGGAAGAGCACCTGATAGGGAAAGCAAACCTGTGTTCACTAAGATTGCCAAATGCCTCAATCTAGGTTTTGCAAAACTTTCAGCAGCTAAATAAAAAGACCAACACTGAGCTGAGCATCCATTTCAACAATATATTTCACAAAACTGGAAAACACTTATTTGGGGACTTGTCAAATGTAACAGAAGACAAAACCCAGATGAAAGCTTATTTATTTTTTTTGTGAACATGTCTACTTTTGTACATTTCTGAGAATACTTCTGAGAAAACTATCATTATATTCATTCTACATATAATGTAAAAAATAATAAGCAGATAAATATCTTTCCTGATGGGTCATAAAGATAAAAGTTTAAAAGGAACAGCTGGAAAAGCCTTCTACCCAATTTCCATCAGAAGATGCATTACTTCACATTATTCTCATAGGTACGAAGACTTGAAGTTCAAGGAAATTAGCAAACCAGCTTGCAATTTAGCACTAATACATTTGATTAGATAAAGCATTTAGCCGTTACCATTTCTGCTGAGGATAAATGGTAATACAGTAATGGTAATACTTTATAATGAAATCCCACAAAATTCACAGTTTCTGTTAAAAACTTTTGTCCTTTCTTAAATGGTTTTGTCTGTAAATTCTGCAAGCTCACTTTCCTTCTCATCATATTTATAGAAGAAAAGATATTTTCCAGTGGACAACAGAACCTATTTTCATAAATGAGTGTTTATGTATTAATATCTCCTTAGTCTGACAGTTCATTCTCAAAAGTTTTTTCATAATATATAAAGTGTTTGAAAAATCTTGGACACTCCATTTAAACTGCATACAGATGAAACTGAATCTTCATTTTTAACTTAAAAATAATAATATATATATATATTTAAATCTAGGTCACATTTTTATTAATGTTTTTATGTGTCAAGAGCCTTTGAAGTTTGTTTTTCTATGTGCTAGTAAAGTGTCAAAATATTACAAAAAAAAAAAAAAGTGTCGTTGCAATATTCAATCCCTAAGATTACCGGGTATGTTGCAATAGCCAGTGTTTTCCCACAGCAATTGGCTGGAAGGCCTGACCCTGATAGATTACACCAATGGCTACCAGTGATGTCAAGCCTGGTATTCAGCACAGCAACACCAAATGCAATTTTGAAGTGTTAAATCTTACCCAGAACTGAGAATAATTTAGGCAAACACTAAATGATTTCTAGAATTGTATTATTTAGATATATTTATTCAAAGCAAAGCAAGCTTCTGGCTCATCTGAGATCTACTCTGAAACATTCAAATTGCTTTTAAACCCAATCAAAATAGGTCTGCTGCTATTGTTGCTAAAAGAAAATTGAAGATAGTATTTTCAGCAAACTTGGATCATTCTCTGCAACTATGATTTATGTTTTACCTCATTTCCTAAAAGGGCATTTATACAGGCTTCAGATGCATCACAGATGGCAGTAAGGTCATGTCCTCCCTCCAGTGCCAGCACGACACGGCCGTCCGCTAGTTTCAGCAATTGCTTGGTTAGGTGACCAAAACCTAGTATTCAAATACAGTAGTGCAAATAATTAAAGTAGAACAGATATCACTGGCATATTTCACATCTGCTGCATAAGATTATAGAAATCTCAAGGATATTGCACATGGAGTATGGGATATATTTATTTCAGTACTCTGTTTCCGACTGCAGCCCACACCAGATGCTTTGGAGTTAGATATATGGAATTTTGTATGAGGCAGATGCGAGATAATGTCCCTCATGATACCTCAGTAGCTGGATACTAGTTGAAACATGAGGTTGTCTCTCTTTGTAACATCATTAACAAATATCACCCTTGATTCTTCTTATGTGCACATCAGTATAACACATACACAAACCCATGTTATTTTATGATGATTATCCATGGCATAGATATGATAAATAACATTTACAGTTAGACTATGATACTACAATTAAAATAATCATGTTTTTCAAATGAGATGATGAAATTTTTGTTTAGAGATTGCTTCTTCCTTTGTGTTTGGACTTTGAGTCTATATACAGCTACGGATAGAAAAACAGTGGAAACGTCACATCTTGTCTCCATTTTAAAGTACTTTTGGAAGCAGCAATAGTAATGGGCTTGATTCCTTTGATTCAAGGCTGTGGTATAAGTTGAAACTCTCCAAAATGTCACAGGTACCTCTACCAGATGCCTCTACCAGTACTGCATGCTCGTGACCCATAATGTTCTAAGCAATTCTGCATCATAACCAAAAACTGTGATACATTTTCTGTGGTGATCTATAATTACATAAATACTACTACAAAGTTGTTGTCTGTGATTCAAGTAAAATTAATTCAATGCATTTTTAATGACAAGACAAATTCATGAAAAATATTAATTGGGAGAGAAGAGACACTTTAAATTTTGTGTTAGTTTCCCAGTACAGCTGTTGTTTTGATTAATCTCCTTTAAGTGAGTAATGATAAGAATAGCTTTGAAACTACTGAAGTTATGTACTCATCACATATTGTTCTTAACTTTACTGCTCTACTGATGGTCATCCTTACTAATTTCAGAGCATTTCATAGTCTTAAATAAAGCATTTAGAAAACACCTGCTGAAGCCTCTATAAAGGTAGGAAAAGCAACAATTTTTAATGCATCCTGGTGGAAAAGGTCACCAAAAGTAGAAAAATAAATACAGAAATTACAAGCACGTTATCTAAAGAAATTTCCCAAGACAAGTTTAAGACTTGATCTGGCAAACAAGAAAACATACAATTAGTTCTGCATGCATATTAGGACATTGTTTAGCACATACACAACTAGTTTTAGGATGGAAAATTTAATTATACTAAATTTGATTTTCTTGTTCTGTCAACAAAAAAAAAAGAGAGAAAAAGAGAGTGAGAAACAGAAAGAGAGAGAAAGAAAGAGCAAGAAAGGAAAAGGAAAGAAAAAGAAAGAAAAAGGAAAAGAAAAAGGAACAGAAAAAGGAAAAGAAAAAGGAAAAGGGAAAGAAAAAGGAAAAGGGAAAAGGAAAAGGAAAAGGAAAAGGAAAAGGAAAAGGAAAAGGAAAAGGAAAAGGAAAAGGAAAAGGAAAAGGAAAAGGAAAAGAAGAAGGAGATCTACTTGATACTTAATCTATAGAATATCACAGAACACTTGAGTTGAAATATTGTTTCCTTAAACCACTCCTCAATCTTCTATACCCTATAAGAGCTGCAGTTTGTATTCTAGCAAAGTTACTACACTGTGGTTCAAATTACATACTGAATTGAAAAACAAATAAAATCTTAACTCTCATTTAAACTCAACCTTTCCTCATGAAAAATAAAATAAAAACAAAAGGCTGAATTTAGGATAATAAAAGTGAAGGAAGGAGTGGAACAAGGATAACCTTTGATCTTTAGCCAATTTCTACTTTCTTTTACCTACAGGATTTATTTCTGTCTGCATGTTATACACATGATCTTCAGATTCATAAGAAGAGATTGCCAGCAATGTAGTGTCTTACATACAGCATTTAAAGGAATGAAGAAGTATGAGCAGGCACAGACTCCTCACATCCGCAAACACTACAACTCACTCCTAGGCTCTGTGATGAAACTCAACAGTGCATTTATGACACCGTTATCCTTCACATTACAGAGCTTCTGTGAAGAAGAGGAAGATCTTCCTTATTTTTTCTACACATTTTGAAAATGTTGTATGTGTGCAACCACACCATAATTGCTTGGACTCTGTGTGGCAAAATAATGCAAAGATTGTCTCAATGCCTCTCTCTTCTGGTAGGCAACCATACATAATATATCTTGTAGACATCACAATGTTAGTTTGCCTGCTTGCTTTTCCTAGTATCATTATTATAATAATTACTGGCTGAATTGGGATCCATACAATGAGCCACACAGAAAGCATCTTTCCCCTTTAGAGATCAAAATAACAAAATAAAGTATTGCCAAATGAAACCTGTATGATGAGATCTTTTCTTCAGTGTAATTACCACAAGACAGTAAAGGTAACTTACTGGGAAAGGAAGAAATAACTTTAGCCAACAATGTTGCCTGAAACTGAATGAGTTATGGAAATTCTTAACAAAAAAACTTGGATCCCGTGTCACTGCAGCAACCTAGAAAAGATATTAACTTCCTCAAGGAAATCCCCTGGAGCGCAGAAGTAACAAAATGGAAAGAAAGGAATCCCAGTCAAGTAATGGTTTTAAGATGGACTGTAGTTCATGCCAAATAATTAAGGAAAACAAGAAGAAAATAGTAACAAGCACCATGAAAAGAATCAGTCATCTCCCCTGATGTAAGGAGATCAAGCACATATTTGACGCCCCACTGACCAACTCCAAGGCAAGAAAGGAGTCAGATAAACATTCTGAATCCTGGATCTTCCAATTTAAATGAATTTCTAGAAGTCATCAACAGCAGTTCTTGACCCGTCCACTGTGCAATCTGACATAGGGGTTAGCTGTGATTCTGGCTTTAAGAGACTGTTTCAGTTTAGTTTAAACATATTGTAAAACTATGCTTTTGCACTGATACATGAGAATTACAGATTAGTGGCATTTTATTAAAAAAAAAAAAAGAAAGAAGAAAATGTACAGTTATAAAAGGGAAAGCCATCTTAAAACATCAGTCCTTGAGTTCAGCCTGCAATGTTTATCCCTTCTTAGAGGTTGCAATGTGCTGGTGTAACTGTCTTTGAGCCATTTACAATATGAGCCCCTGACTGAATGACAGACATCCATCACTCAGGGCTCGAAAGAGCTCTAGGAGTATCCACAATTATTTATGTCCATGAGAATGAGTACAAATGTCACATATTATTAAAAAATAAATAAATAGTATTTCCAATCATTCAATTAGTCAGTCAGTGAGCAAAGATTATACGTACAGAGATTTTTTCAAATGTAAATGTGCTCAGTGAAATTTTACTTCAGAGAAATAGTACATTTCTTTAAGATGATGCTCATACAGTGCACCAGAAAACCGTGAGCTTGGTTTTGTGCCAACAATTATTTTCAGACATATTTTTTTACAATTCAAAGTATTTAATATTGTCTTGCTATGATTCTAGTAAAGACAGTGATAAATCCCTGATCGACACAAGAAACAACATTAAAACTCTACTAAGTATTTCTGAAAACCCTACTTGTCATCTGGTTTGCTTTTTGCTGAAAATAAAATACTGTGGATGAACAATTGCACTTTTTATCTAAAAATAAATGGCAGATTAAAACTGAAATCATTATAAGCTGCTATCTAAATAGGAAGAGAAAAAATGCCACAAGATCCTCTTGGAACCATACAGTTATGTGTATTATATACAGAAGAACAAAAAGCCAAAAATATCATTTTACAAACAAATTTTCTAATCCATCAAAATTACAATAGCATTTGAGAAATAACACTTTTGGTTTTCTTTCTGACTTTCTATTTACCAATGTGATACAATTTTCCAAGAGCTAGATTTGTAAAGATTTGCTGTTCACTCTTCATCTGTCACTCTGGATTCCATTAATTGTAGAAGCAGGCAACATTAAAAATGTGATTACAAACTGCATCAATCATGTAAGTAATATATTATTGTGTACAAGTAATGCATAAATAGTCATAAACTCAGAGTAGCATAACTAAATTCTTTTGCAGCAGATTGAAAACTATGGATTTTACTTTCTAGTGGACAATTTGAACTTCTAGGTTATCAGGCATTGTTATTCATTAGAAAATTATATAGTATATAAGCTGTTATCTGCTGACCTTTGAAGTGGAAACATAAACTTTTAAAACAAAAACATAACACATATTCTTTAATTATACCCTCACCCCTCCTCCAATGCTATTTCTGGAGGAAATACAGCATTCAGCCTCATGTTTGAATGTGTTCTATTGTGGCAAGGCAGAGAGAGAAAATTAATACTGTATCATATTAATGAGCAAGCTGCCAGGCTGTTATTGAAGGACACAGTGTGCTGTTCACTTGAATTACCATTTAATTAAATAAGTCAGCTTTTAGTGGACTGTCTGATGTCTCAGTGTAACAGCAAGAGTCCTGTTTTTGTTGGATTTTTTTTTGCTGTGTTCTTTTTGGTTTTGCTTTTGCTTTTGTAACAGACAGCCTCCCCATGTGCTCCCTCTAGTTCTGCCAAACGGTGAGGAATGACACTGGTGACACTTCTGCCCTACTTAACCAAAGTGGCTGGAGCACCTAGACTTACTGAAAACCATGAAAATATATTAAAATCTTCTAAAAGAGAACCAGCAGGTATGTCAGATTCCTCTTTTTGTTTTTGGAGCATGTTTACTCTGACAGCCTAAAACAGAAAGTGGAAATGAGCAGGTCACTTAGTCCAGGCCAGTGCCCTTTAAGGGAGCTATCACACAACTTTGGTGTGTGATACAGCTAGATGAAGTAAAGCTAACAAGTTAGACTTTCTGCACGCAACCTCACATTTTGGGAGAAATATTTGAGAAGAAAGACAACTAGTGAATGCGATCCTTTTCATATCCTTTCCCCAGTACACCGGGAAAGAGACCATATGGGAGGGGTCCACTCCCACTCAACACTCCTCATTTCATAAACAATCATACACGCAACTCTGTTTGTCCACCAGTGAGTGTGCAAACGCCCACTTAATGAGGACTAAACCTGCCTCAGAAGAGGACAGATCCCTTCCATCTCCCTGCCTGCACATAAGGAGAGCAGATGTCTCCTGCGCAGCCCCTCCGGGTGACAGCAGTCTGAACTGAGCAGAGCCACGGTGCTGCTGGAAGAACCAGGACACGTCAACAGCAGAAAGCTATGCACTTATGGTGACAGCCTCAGTGAGGCTCTGGCTGCAGCAGGGCCCAACAGCTCTTTCAGTTGCAGTGTCAGAAAAGTTATAATCTGACTCTAAATTATAGGCAGAGTTCTGGTGAACTCCTCTGGCTAGTCAGAGCAGACTGGAGAGGAATACACCCAAAACACAAAAACTCCACAGTCTCTGTCCTGGACCTCCAAGCATGTATTTAACTATTATTTACCATCTAATCATGTCATTGCTCTCTAATTTACTTGAGAATGTGTTTTCCTCTCATTAAAACTGTTGCAATGATTGCTGCCAAAAGCTTACCCACCAGTGTTCTGCGCTCCTTCCCTGTGGTTCCTTCATGACTATTTGATTAATTTTCATTGATATTCTTCCAACAATAGCATCTAAAATTAACTGGGTCAGTTTTTACATAACTTCCTGAGTCATCAGGCTACGTGTCCTAAACAAATAAATCCGTACAGGAGTCAAATGATAATTTACCCTTCCAGCACTGGTAGGAGCTAGAACATTCTGCAAAGCTTGTCTTCTATGATAAGAGAAAATATTTTATTCTCAAATCTTAATTCCGTACCTTTTATTCAATCAAAACCTCATTTGGATTAAGTCAGAGGCTTGACTCAGTTGGCAGGATGTGGGCCCGAGTGAGGGGAAATGCCAGATATGTACATTCTCATGAAAAACACTTTCCAAATGGCTGAAATTTGGAATGCTACAGCAAAGGTACCTGAATTTAAATGGTAAAGACCTGGCCTCCAGGCATTAGCAGCTGATTTCTTGCTTTTAATACCAGAGAAGGAAGCTCAATAACACTTTAAATAACGTCTCAACCAGGCATTTAATTTAGATTAAATTAGACAGTAATTGTACGTTAAATAAATACCAATGGTCCCAGAAACACAATTTTTATGGATTAACAATTTATGTAATAGATGTTTTTATTGCATGCCTGTTACTTCTACAGTAATATGTTTTTCATAATTAGCTGCTCCTGATCTGCTACACTGAACATAACTTATTAAATCTCTATTAAATACTTACTCAAGGATACATAGGATGTCTCTCCAAAGGCCAAGTAATGCAAGTTTTTCTCACTACAGGAAAAAGTTAGATTGCCAGTGCTCAGTAGGATGGTTTGGGCATCCATGTCTCCAAGTGGATTACATAGTCCATCATATTTGCTCAGTCCTCCATGAAGGGAAGGAGGCATTTGTATACCTCCACCATACAATGGCAGCACTGCCCTTCTGACAAAATGTTCCTCAGAGAAAGCATGTGGAGGAAGATGCTTCCCCCGAATTCTTCTCCCAGTTCATTCATAATAAAAAAAATAAAAGGATTTCTTTTATACTTTGTATTATCAAGTAACAGGGATTCAGCATCCTCCAGGAAAGGTCATAGTGGTGTATAAAATAATGACTGTGTTTTTAGACTTGTTGCAGTGTTGTCATGTAGATTCAGAGGGAAAAAATTCAACAACAGATTTCAGCTGCCAGAGTCAAAACAGGAGATTTTGAATATTCCAAAAACTGACTGGATGTTTTTAGGTCTGTTCACAATCGGCATTTGCTCCAAGCCTTCCTTTATTCTGTTTCCTCGTATATTTTTCATCTCTACCCTGTCTCACACCTGGCCCATGTAATAACTTCTCCACTGTTCTACCACCCTCCCCCTTTTTTCATTTTGACAGCAAATCCTCAACTCAGTAAAGCTGGACAGGAAGCAAGATTATCCATCCCACAAAGTTTTCAATGTTTTTTCCAGGAACAGGAAAGAAAGCAGAAGCCAAGAGGGAAAATACAGAACTGCAGACAACAAGGTGGCATGTCAGAATCTCAGCTTCAGATCTCTGAATCAGGCTGCTGCTTCATCTGGAGAGTGGGAGTCCACTTCTTTGTGCAGTTTGGAAGTTTTTACTTTATTTTTCTCTGAAAATACATTAAATATACCTCAAAAGGGTTTATGTATGGATAGCTTAAACAGACTGACAAATACCATCTTAAAATATATCCCCCATAACTGTGAAATCTGCTAAGATGATAGTGCAAGGGGTAGCACTGATATCATGACAGTTTCTTCCAAATCTGATCAAGTTGCCCGACTTTCTGATATACAATATCTGCATGTGATGTTACAAATTACTGATAATTATATCTCTGAATCTGAGTCAGACTCAGTAAGAAGTTGGCTTGAAAACATGACATATGATAAAAAAATAAATAATTCAAAGTATGAGGAATTTGTTTCTAATACACAATGGAATGAAAATCAGATAGTACTGTTTACTATCCAATTAGACCAGTACATTTGATTAAGTTTTGGGGAAGATTATTATAATGCTACTGCCTATAAAATCTATGTTATGTTTTTAAACTATATGGGGCAACATTTCTGCTGTTAGAAATGAATATAGCTGAAATGTGGGCACAAAGTTAGGACTGAAAACAATCAGATGGGAAGATCTAGCTTTATATTTTTTTAACTGATGAAAAGTCAAGTCAGTTAATTTTGAATTGACCCAAGAGACTTATGCAAAGGATCTGGTTTAAAGCCCATCACTCAGAAGCTGAGAGCTGACTGCCATTTTCTGAAGATGGTCTAAAAATTCTGCCAAGAAAAGCAGCATGGATTAAGATATCTTTCCAACATACACAATTTCTCTGAGTCTACAAATGAAGGCTCTCACTTCATTTGCAGTCATTTACTGACCCTATCACATCAACACAGCACATTAAATTAAGGGTTAGTTGCTTAGCCAGTGTTAATCAGCATATAACATTATCTAAAGATCTGGCCTCCAGATGTGGATAATTCATCATTCCAAGGTGAGGGACATAGAAACAATAAGTATATCAAGGATGAGTTCTTGTACATAGATAGACTTGATTTCCTGACCAGTTTGGCATCAAGTCTCCTAGTGAACTCAATATTAGTATCAGAGGTCTAGTGCCTCTCAGGATTTGGATCACATTGTTTAATAAACATCATTTTACAATATCAGGAGGAAATAAGGCAGTGCATTTCTAAGGGATTATTGTACATCTTGAGTAGTTACTTTCCCTCTGGCCTTGTGCCCGTTAACCCCACCTGACACATGCTATAATCACCAAGAAATGCACTGCCTGTCACCACTTATTGAAAAGGTAATGTGTAAAACTCACTAAAGGAAATAGTATTGAAACTAGGTTTGAGGTCTGACTCCTTACAGCCTTCTGATTAATCACAATTTCCAAACAAAATACTTTGAGCAACTTTCTATTTCCCTGTTCTATTATAAAGACATGTAAGAATAAAGGATGTAACTTCAACCCATATACAACAGGCCCTTTGTTCCTTTTCATGCTAATAAAAGGATGCACAGATGCCTTGAAATGGCAGGTAAAACCCCATAGAGTAAAAGAAAGCATAGCTAGTATTTGGATGACATAGGTAGCTCCATATAGCCTCCTTCCTGAATGTAAAAGTTATGTCAGAACCTGATCTCACAGGTTATTAGACAGCAAACTTCACAAGAGTTGCAAGCCATAATCTACTGGGAGCATGAAACATAAACAAAAACAAAAAATGTGGCACAGAATTACATGGGCCTCAAGTGGAGGCAGAACTGATGTCACTCCATTATGATGCTCAGGAGGTGAAAATATGCAGAGAACATTTTTATTTGCTGCTTCTCAGAATGAAATATGTGACTCATACTCATCACAGATATGTAAAAGTTTTAAAGCATGACAGTAAAGACGTTTCTTTTTTTTTTTTTTTTTTAATTTAGTAAATATTAGGGCCAAATTCATGTGCTGGGTAAGTGAGAAGGCTTCATGTACAATTAAACCTGTGTTCTGGAACAATATTTTTTGGAATAGGAGTGATGTCTTAGCTTCCCCAGGAAATTTTCCCACTACATGCATGTGTGAGAATAAAATCCTTTCTTAGAATCCCAGTCCTTCCAGTCTTTTGAAATACACTTCTCAGAAAAAGCCTTTCTGTTTCTGCAGACAAACAGTGACCTACAAATTACTGCTTGAGAGTCAATGTTCCAGAAACTCTCGTGGAATTCTTTGCTGAGTGCTTTTATACCTTTTCTTCAAGAAACTTCCAAACAATGAAATAAGCACAGAGGTACATCCTCACAAACCACAGGTAAAGAGTACCCTCGGGCAGCTAAGCAGTCAGGGAGTACTACTTTCTGGATTTTTGTAGAATCACTCAGGAATGACCTGATTCTGTGAGATCTGTAGAATCTATGTCTTCTGTTACCACAGCACAACAGCAGCATCAAGGGAAGCTGGCAGACCTTATCTCCACTGAACAACTGAAACATCAAGACAATGAAATTTCTATGCAGTACTCTGACAGAAACCCAGTTAGCTTATGTCAAGGTAATTTGAGGACTCCAGATGTTGTTACAGCTGCATTATCAAAGTCATCTTTGTCATACTTCTTAAAAGTGGGAAGTTCAAAGCAGGGCAAAAATCATTCAGTCAGTGTTAAGAGATTGTTTCTAGAGCAACACTGGCAATTTCTTCTTCAAGACAAAACAGTATTTTGTCTTTTCTGGATGGAGACACTGAAAATCCGCTACCAGAATAGCTACTGTTTCTCCCTGCAGAGTTTTAACTACTGCAAGTGAAATAACCTGCTGTCAGAGCCCAAAGATCCCTAGTGGCACCAGAAACTTAGCAAACAACATATATCAAACTGCAACATCAGGATTGTATTTGTTCTTCCTTCTGACAAAGTTGAAAAGCCACAGCAGCGGAAAGCTTGGGAAAAGTTATCCAAACATCACAGAAAAGCAACTTAAAACTTCTGACAACAAAGGTGTTTGATTGCTTTTCTACAGGTAAATAAAGAAGATCAACAAGGAAAAATGTCAAAATCACAAGAGCATCTCTCATCAGAAGTAGCAGTCAGCACTCCAGCAGAGAAGGATGAACTTTTTAACTATCCTTAGCTTTGACCAAACCGCTAATTTCATTTCATGTTCTAGCCTAAATTTTATAGCTGGTCATTATGTTAGAGTGAATTAATTAATTCATAGTAATTACATAAGAGAAAGAAAGATGAAAGAAAACAAAAGAGAGACATGGAAGAAAATGATAAAAGTATTTGCTGAATCAATTAAAAAGGTCTATTATTAAATAAGATAACAAGTACTTTTTTGTGACTAAAAGAAAATACAGGCATATAAGTGAAATTACTAGATGCCTGAGTGCATGAACAGAAACAAAAATGAATGTGAATTTGAAATTAAACAGTGTCAAGGAATTAGATTTTCTTATAACAATCAGCAATTATCAGAAATAAATAATAAAAAAAAAGAGACAACAGAGAAAGCTTATGCCTTTATTTCTGCAAATAATGCAGAACTTTTCTGAATTCCTCTCCAGGGATATACTTTCACATCCCTTGGACACAGAGGAAGATGAGACAGTCCCACAGTTATATTATCATGGAAATGATTCAGATTTTGTCAGCAGTGATCTCTGAATTGCTCACTGACAAGCAACCTACTTAGTCAAGGTCTGAACATGGGCAGATGGCAGTGAATTGTAAATAAACTGCATTCCACAAGGCACCTTTGTATGTGTAGGCAAAAGTGCGACTGATAACTCCCAAAGCAAATAAAATGAAAACATATTTAAATAAGTAGGTATTTGATAACAAGCTAGTCTGTCAGGGGGCAATCATATCAGACATAATTTCACATGGTCTCAGAAAAGAAACTTGATCTTCATTTTATCACTCTGAACAGAGATTGCGTGTGTTTCCTGATTTCATCTGGACTCAAAGAGATACTTCTTCTAACCTTTTAGCTACTTCTGTGTCCTCTCACACTATGACTTATTCCAGCGGGTCATCATGAATAAACTCAAACTCACACTGCCTTTTTATGTACATAAATCATTTCTATTTTTTCCATGGAAACTACAACAAATTCAAAGAGCACAATAACACTGTTTGAGAGAGAAAATTCTCAGCCACAAAACACTATTTTTTAACACAGACACCACCATTAGCTGTGCATTTTCACCAGTGATGAATTAAAGCTTGCATGTTGTGCTTGTAAAAAGCTGCACCAGTGGAAGTGACTCACTGTTTCACAGCTGCTATGATGAGATCGTTGCTAGGAAAATGTCGCCCATGTAGTACATCTTCCATCAGCACAAACAAACGGAAGTCAGAAGGTGTAAAATCCAAAATATCCATGTGGTGGGATGTGGTAGGACAAGGTTGGCAATGTGCTCCACAAACATCAAACTGGTATGGGTCCTGACACTATCATATTGCAAGAGAAAGGTTCTCTTCTTCTCTGGCCTGACATTGGAAGTTTGAGCCTTCAGCTCAGTCAGCGTTGTGATGTAGTGGTCAGAGTTAGTGGCTTGTTCATGTTGAAGGGAATCCAGAAATATCACACCTTTCTTATCCAAAAAGACAGTGCACACCACTTTACCCACTGAGGACTGTCTTGAACTTGTTATCCAATGAGGAATTCACATGTCACCACTTCATGGACTGCCACTTTGGCTCTTGCTTGTAGTGGTAACACCACATCTCATCACTGGTAATGATGTGGTTCAGGAAACCATCATCTTCAGATTCATATTGGTTCAATAGATCCTGACAAACTTGTATGCAGGGTTCCTTGTTTTCCTCTGTGAACACTTGTGGGACCCATCTGCTGCAAACTTTGCAATATTTCGAAGTTGCCATCATTGTTTCCAATACACTGAAGCTGATATTCAGCTCAGTATACAGTTCTCTGGTCATAATCTGACAATTCACATGAGCAGATTGAGATGCTCTTCATTTTGCAGTGTGACTGCAGTTGCACAGCTGTCCAGAACATGGCTTGTCTTTCATTTCACTGTCACCACTGCTGAAACACACCACGCACCACCTCACTGTGCTCACATCCGCTGTTTGGTCTCCATAAACATTCAGCAACTGCTGACGAATGTCAGTGGGTGCATTTTTTTCCTCATGGAGAAATTCACTTCCACACCTTTGCTTCATATGTCCTTCCATGTCAGATGCCATTCTGTCAGGCTGCCCCTCTGCTGCCATCTGTTGCATGGCAACAAAATGTCATGGAATATTGGTGGGAGTGTTCAACCTCTACTGCCATACCCCCAACATCTGCCTCAGACATTGAAGGCCACCATAATAAAATAGGACACATTAATTTCAGAGCAGCCCTTGTATATGAGTCCTTACTGGCATGGGAAGGGGTAGAATCTGTGCCTTCCCAGCTGGTGTCTGACTGTCCCAGTGCCAGCATACACCTAGCCCAGCCTGGAACAGCTCAAAGGCAGCCTGAAAGGCTTTTGTTTTCTTTCCTTCATACACATTGTAAATTCAAGCTGTAAAAGTTATACATTGATTGTAACACTTACAAGGACTTAGTTCTCATCTACAAATAGAAAACACAGCCGAGGAAAAGTGCTTGCAGGTAGAGAAAGAAAGAACTCATTGCCAAATCTAAGATGAGTTCTAATGGTGGTAATTATTAACAAAACACATTTCTTTAGTAATAAAATGTATACAATTCCACATATGATCTACATATTGCCTAATTCAAGAGGTATGAAGCCAAACATACACCTAGCGGGGCTGAAAAGGTGTGAGTGAGCAGGAGTGGTGGCAGACAGAGGAGGATGCCAAAAAATTGTGTTTTTTTTTTTTCTTTCTGTTCTGTTTCAGTTGCCCATGAAACAGGCAGGAACTATCCCTGTGATTCTTAAAGGCCAGGATGATTTTATTTCTTGCACATGCTGCAGTGGGTCTTCTCCTATCCTCATCTGTCTGGAAATAGTCTGGAGAAATTTGTTTCAGTGTGACTATTAACTGTTCCATGGGACTGCAATATGAGCACTGTCTGAATTTCCAGCAGTGTTTTTGTTGTTGTTGTTGTTGTTGTTGCAATTTGCAATGCACAAATGGTAAAGAACTGTCTCAACATTTGATTTTGTATCTTGGACAAACAGAAAAATGAACAAATTAATAAAGACAAATCTAGAGCTTGACAGTGCTATTTTTGTATCAACTCCTTATCAGAGCAGTGCTTATGTTGTCTAAGTTTGTTTTGTTGTTGTTGTTTTTCTAGAAGAAGCTAACAGAGAAAAATGATACACAAAAAAGTAGAGGAACATTTATTTCCTCCTTTTTTTTTCTTTTGTTTGTTTGTTTTCTGTTGTTTTGGGTTTTTTCCTTGTTTGTTTGTTTTTTAGAATTAGACAGAAACTTTGAAGTTAGTGAACGTTTGTTGCTGATTTTGTATTACAATCTAAATCCGGCCCTCATACTGAGGAAAGCAAAGGTCCAGAATAGTAGGTGTTCACTTCATTAACAAATCTATCTTAAAGCATATGCAAAAGGGGTCTGTTGTGCAAGCAATCATAAATCTCATTTGAGCAATTGACCTTATGACCCAAATAATGTTCCTTTGTGCATGGTTTTTATATGCAATTTCTAGATTTACTGTGGCAAAGAAAAAGTGTGTAAACAGTTTCAGCTGAGCCTAAATTCAGTAACTCATTCATCCTACAGCTGGATGAAGCTTTGTGGCAAACTGGTAATCCTGGCCCAGAAAGAGCCTCTATTGATGCTTCTTTCAGTGGATCCAGATCCAAAATTTTCATTGATGCATTTTCACATGCTGCTGGTATCTTAATTAAGAATTAAATGAGGAAAAATGGAAAAGACAAGTTTTAGTAACTCATTGGTCAGCAGAGAATATAGTAGGAAAAGGTAATGATGCTTTGCCAGCCTGAGAGTATTCCCTCTCCAGTCATCAAAGGATTCCTGCAAACAAAAAGTTCTGAGAACTTCTCCAAAAGGCAGAAAAGAAAATATAGGCAACATAAATGTAAATTCTACTTCCTCCTTCACTAATTGTCCAAATAATTCACATTTTCTTTTTCTATTATCAAAATTTCAGGTCACATTTTAATAAGTTCAATGCACGGAGCACACATCATTTCTGTAACTGCATTTTTGGTGACATCTATACTGAAACAATGACAAATCCCTTTGCCAGATTAAAAATTGCAAAGCCTTTATTATAGAATTTACAAAAATGAAAAAGCATTACCTATATCAATGCTACAGAAATCTCAAAGTAACCGACTTCAAGTAACTTGGCAAATTCTGTAGTCCAGTTGTGGGAGAGGCAACTTTAGCACATAGTAAACATCTAAGGATCTGCAACTAACCCTGAAATATTCTTCAAACCAAATCTCCCTTAGGCTGAGTGCCTTTTTTTGCCATCAATTTTTGGAGAGCTCTGGTACTCTGAGTCTACTTCTAGGGGCTCCACTGATCATCTGAGGGACCTGTGCTCTCAGTTCAGGCACCAGGTTTGGGTGGTTACAGTTAGGACAGTGCTAAGACCTTTCAAAAAGGCCCAGAATGTCTCAAACTCACTACAAAGTTCTCCCTGCTCTTTTATTATATGCAAATATGGTCAGTCTTTATGCATTATCAGAACTGATTAAAGTATTAATTATATAATAAATTATAAGAGTAAATTAAGCAATAGTGCTTCACTCATAAAAATGTTTGCAAAAATATGTTAGCCTTTGCTAAATGTTATGTTCATCATAGAGGCTGTTTGCACACTTCTCACTCATGATTACCCACTTCTTATTGGTGTTCAAAAAATACATCCCATATCTTGCAAACACATCCTTATATACCCACTATCTTAATGCGAAATTGAACCTTTACATACAACTGAATAGGGAATAGTTAATATAAAATGAAAAGTGATAGACAACCAGATCTCTCGATCCCACCAATATCCAGAAATCTTTGTAAAGGGCTGCCATTCATTGAGAACATAAATCAAAGCCTTTGATTATTTCTTAATTGAAAATAAAAAGGAATAGGAATGAATGAGTTTTAAAAGAAAAAAAAAAGTTTACTAAAAAGATCAGCATTTGCTTTTGTATTTACCTGAGCCACTTGCCCCTTTTGCAACCTGATAAAACAAATGAGTCAGTACAAATCAAAATGACTTGGCAGAAGAACAGCAAATGGCCATTGTAAAAGTAAATGCCAGAGGAAAAGGAATACCACAAAGGCCCCAGTCCTGCAATATTTTGAAGGCAGACTTAACTGGTCTACTCTGGCCAGACACTTTTGGAGTCCGACATGCCATTTCACTTAAGGACAGAAAACAGCAAGATCAGGTCTAACAGCAGTAAAACAAAGTGCAATTCTAACTTGACCTGTCACAAACTTCATAATTTGAAAAGTACAAACTTGGCACTTCTTTTTTTTCCACAATAATCTGTCCATTTTTCAATCATCTTTATGAGATAAACCAGGAATGTTATTCTTTCCTATGCAGGCATACTGCTTTGTTTTCATCGATTTACCCTAACTGTCAAGGAGTGTTCCAGAAAAGAGTGCATAAGCTGAAAATTTATGCAGTTCATATTCACTATCAGACAAATCACTGAAAAGTTTCATTTTCCTCCTTGCATCTGACAAAACTGCAAGACAGCCAAATACAGGTGTTCAGATATATCTAGATAAAAATATTTTTTTCCTTCATTTTTAATACAATATTTTGTCATTTAGTCTGCTGAAAACATTATGGTTGGTAAAGTAAGATCAAGCAATAATTCTAAATTTTTAAATCCTTAAAAGCAATTTTTTTGAGAAATATGGGAGTTTAGACAGCACATTTATTTAGTTTTAATTTTTGTGCTGTAATACATCAGGACTGAAGTCCTGATTTAGAACATATGCAGCTTGCCTTTGAAGTTCTGGCTGCTTTTTTAACAATGGCAAAGAAGATATAAAGAAATTAAACAGCACCAAAAAAATCATAAAACAGGGCTTTTGTGCTTTTGATTTATATATTGTTTTTTATGTTTGTTTAAAAAAAAAAGCTTTATTCTCAATAATCTTTCATGGGAAGCTTTGCTCTGACATACTTTTATTCATCTAACCTTTTTCCTCTGTGTTGACCTTTCTTTTCTCCTTCCTATCCCTCTAAGTCTCTCAGCGTTGCTTTCTAATTTTGGTCACATTCGGTAGCAAAAATCAGTTTATTGGAATTTTTCTGAAAAAAATGAAAGAGTATAAAATGCAAAGAAGATTCACTAAACTGAGATTTTTGAATGAAAACAATACATATTCTAAAAAAAAACCATGGTCTCCACATGAAACAGCTTTATTCTGCTAGTGCTTGTTGGACCTCCTCCTCTATGCCGAGCATGTGCAGTGGTATTCGTGGTCATGTTGGTGAAGTTACACAACAATGACATTTTCCAATGCACTGCATGAAAGCTGATAGTTGCCATTTCTCATTTTTTGTCCAATGTCTTCTAATGAATACAAGCCAATTCCATATTTATTTATCCTGTGGCCAGCTTTTTCCTGTTTTTCTCTGCCTCTCAACTCAAAGGCTAAATTGACGAAACAACAACAAAACACCACATCTGACCTCATACATTTTCTCCTTCTTAGGTTCTTCCATTCTCTGCAAATTGTTGCAGACTAGTGCCAACTAAACTTACTGGCATCAGGTGCTGCTGAAACCAGTGTCAGTTGCACCCTAACTTTGAAACATATTGAAAGTAGAAAATTGATCTTCTAGAAAGATCAAGGCCTGAAAGTGTCCAGATGTTTGAAGCAGAACATAAAAAGTATAATTCTTTATTTTCAGCCCAAAGACATACATGTGCACAGTACCAGCATGTGTGCATGTAGAAGAATATGTGCTGGGCATTTATGATAGCTGAGGTGGTTGGAGAAGCAAGGGTTGACAAGGGAGCTGGACTTTGTCTGAGATATTGCAGGAAGGTTAACGGATACATATTGAGGATTTACTGGGGACCTCCTCACTCATGCTATCTCTTCCTTACCTTCACTGTCCTGTATCTACCTGACTCATAATGGCACTCCTTCTGTAATACTACTTACTATTAACAGTGAAACAATGACTGAGCTGCGTGTGAGGAAAAAGTATTTTTAGTATAGCATCTTGCTCATGGGTTAGTACAAGGTAACAGAATCACTGAGACCTCCAACAACCAAAACTGATACCCTGGATTTATGTAAAAATAGTTTTTCCCAATGAAGTGTACCAGTTAGCTCAAGGTAAACACTTCTGAGTGTCTTAGTTCCACAATATCTCTCTTAAAATCCACTATTAAGAACTTATGTTGAATTTTGACAGAAAATAGAGGATTCTACAGTTTATCCTATTTTTACTGAATTTTAGTATCAGTATTAGTAACTCAGCTTATGTTAATAGAATACTTGATTATGATTTCATTTAATTTCATACTTAACCCATTAACTTTATTCTTTTCGAAGTAAATATTGCTGGTAAAGTCCATTGACTTCAACATTTGTCAGAGTCCTTGTACTCTAATTTTAGCCAAGGATAGGATATCTGTCTTGCCTCTGCAAGTCCTCTAGGGTAACAACTGTTCAGTGGGGAGAGGAGAATCTTCCTAGGAAGGTCTGTTGCAACAATTTTCAGTAAAGTTGAATGGTTCTTCAGAATTAAACACTGTATTGACTGTCATGGATAAATCTAGACTAGTAAGATGTATAGTGCTCAGAAAGTTAAACTTAGTTTTTATTTATGATTCTGAAGGACTGTTTACATCAAGGCAAGACAAACTTATTTTCATTTTACAAAAGGTACTGTGAACACAGTGTGCATTGTGTTCCTTAGTTCCTCTGTTAATACCTAACTAAAAATTGCTCTTGCTAGAGATTTTGTAGTTTTCAAAGCTTTGCTTTCATTTTTTTTCATTTGAACAAGTAATAACACTAACATAATAATGTAATATTAATTTATAAATCACAACATCACTAGAAAATTATTTAATAAAATATGTTAAATATAGTAATACTACATATATATATATACAACATAATCATTCATAGCTCAAGCCATAATTTATACAGAAATCACAGAAATGATCCAGAAATTACGGTTGCTCTACTTGTAACATGGAAGAAGTCATATTGGCATAGCAATAATCATTTTAGCTTGAAAGCCTATTCATCTATGAATACTTTTTAGAATATTTCCAGATTCATAAACTTTTAAAATGTGTACATGTAGATAGAAGACTTCTATGCCAAATGCATTCCACTACTCCAGTAACAATTCCTCAAACTACAGCTCTCCTTCTGACTCAAAATAATTGTTATTTTATCAACCCACTTTGCATCTTGCTTTGGCTAAGGTATACATCATCAGGTTTAAAAAACTCTGATCTGCACTTAGCTCACTCTCTCCTAATGTGTTTTTATTCCACTGTCCTTTTCTCTTGAGTATACTGGTACTTCTCTGCTAATAACATGATAAAAAGTTGGTAAATGGTATGCGTTTTCCAGGGTGGTTTTTAGATATACTAGGGAAAAAAAAAAAAAAAAAAAAAAAAGAAAGAGGAATTTGGCCATTTGTCCAAGTGCTTTAGAAGTTACACCACCTGGTCAAAAGAATGACTCCAGCTAGGAAGTCTGACAGTCAGTCTTGCCATCCGTACATCTAGGATTTCTCAGGCTTAAATAAAGGAAAATGACCTTGTATCATCAGGAATGAATTTGCTGCTTTCAAGCCTTTATTTCAGATTAGGAATTGACTTATCTTTAAACAGTGCCACCATAAATATCTCTAACACTCCAAAAATGAGATATCTGAAAGACGAATAATTGCTTAGTTCAGAGGCATAAATTGAACTAAATGAAAATTAAATCTTTAGAGATACATTCTGAGAAGGAAATCTGTACTTATTCATCTCTGAAAGCACAGTTAAGTGATATGATTGACTGATCAGAAACTAACAGAACATATAGTTCACTAATATAATGACAAAATATCAATAAAATAAAGATTAAGGAATATTCTTGCAGTAAGGAAAGAGGCTGAAGAACCTTTTTGATGGCATACGTATTTCTGACACTCTTCTAAAGCAGAGCCAACTAGTTTGGCATCATTTTTTCTTAAAACTGAGGAAACATTCAGAGTAAACCAATATATTTCCTAGATGCACTGTGTCTTTCCCTACAGTTTTATTAAAAATAAATACAGATAGGTACAGAGCAAGGACAGTATTATCCAATGGACTAAATTTAGTTGCTGAGTGAAGATGACAATAAGGATGGCCAGATTTTGAAGAAAAAAAAACCCAGCTTTCTCAAGACATAATGTTTGAGATCTGTTTTATAGTGTTTATAAACTATTATAATCAGTAGTCAGCTAAACCAAGACACTGCTATTAAAAATATCAGACTTAGATATGACAATTTCTGACGTGTATGTATAGACGCTAGAGATGGCTATATCAGTAAAGCAATTATCCTAGGTAAAAGATAGTGAGTTCCATTGAAATCAATTACAAAATTTTCAAAAAATTGAAGTATAATGAAATTGAGTAAAATGAAAGAAAATCAGACTAAGTTTTGAAAATTTTATATCAAAAGTGAAAATTACCAGTATTTTTCTTTTCCTTCCTTTTTCAACTCTGACAGGCACATTACAATCATGAAACTCTTTTTATTTTATACTCTAAAATTCCTCTCCTCTCCCCTCCCC